>NC_132890.1:35718308-35790808 GCF_030463535.1 Salminus brasiliensis
TCATGTTTAATCTGTTCACATTTCACAACTTTCCTGTAACCTGTAGCTTTAGCAATACAAATGTAGCTCTATTTGTCATGCCAATAAAGCCCCCTGAATTGAATTAAATTGAATTGAGAGAGAGAAGAGGGAGAGAGAAAGAGAGAGAGAGAGAGAGAGAGAGAGAGAGAGAGAGAGAGAGAGAGGAGTAGAGAAGAGGGAGAGAGAAAGAGAGAGAGAGAGAGGAGGTAGAGAAAGAGGGAGAGAGAGAGAGAGAGAGAGAGAGAGAGAGAGAGAGGAGGTAGAGAAAGAGAGAGAGAGAGAGAGAGAGAGAGAGAGAGAGAGACAGAGAGGATGTAGAAAGAGGGAGAAAGAGAGAGAGAGAGAGACAGAGAGAGAGAGACAGAGAGGATGTAAGAAAGAGGGAGAGAGAGAGAGAGAGAGAAAGAGAGAGACAGAGAGGATGTAGAAAGAGAGAGAGAGAGAGAGAGAGAGAGAGAGAGGAGGAAGAGAAAGGGAGAGAGAGAGAGAGAGAGAGAGAGGATGTAGAGAAAGAGGGAGAAAGAGAGAGAGAGAGAGAGAGAGAGGAGGAAGAGAAGAGAGAGAGAGAGAGAGAGAGAGAGAAAGAGACAGAGAGAGAGAGGATGTAGAGAAAGAGAGAGAGTGTGTATAGTGTGTGTAGCCATGGGATTGATATAACCTACAGCACCGCCTAATGTTTTGGCTGTGCTTGTAATCCTGATGATTGGGAATTTATAAATTGTGCTTCGACTGAGTGTTTTTTGAATTTGGGAAGGTGGGTTTGGGGTGGGTTGGGTTTGTCTATGATAACCCCTTCACTCACAAGCCTGACCATCTAGAGAACCCTGGGAAACCAATATGAACAGTATGGCTCACTGTGTACTCCACTGCTTGTTTGACCTAAAGCTGTTTACTGCTTCTTCTGAGACAGACTAACAATAGCACACAATGACACATCTTGTTGGTGTATTCCAGTCAGGCTCAAAACAGGAAGATCCCTTTGTGACTTAACTACTAGCCCATCACCACCGCATCAGTAAATCAGAGGTCCTGTCATAGGTTGAGGCAACAGTTAGGAATAAGAGCCTTCTATTAAAACCAAAACACACGTTTCAGCCTTCACTGACAACCAGATACGATTGAAACCATTTCAGCGTTTCATTGATTTTCTTTATTTATCACTGGCTTGTGTTGAACAGCGGGGAGGAATATGTGCAGCTCCAGTACCTGAGTGAAAGTAGAGATACCTTACATTCTCATGATTATCCTAATTAACCTCAGAAATCATTACCTGGCTAAAAGGTAGGCTCACCTTATTTGTGAGAAATGTGGACACAACCATGGAAGCAGTGAAAGTGCAGGAGGAGGACGAGGACAAAAACAAAGACAGGGACTAGACAAAGCATGAAGACATGTTCACGTTACATTAGGGACACCTGGCCTAGCCTGATGATGAGGGAGGTTGTGGGAGGAGTTAAACCTGCTGGATGGGTTGTCCTGTGTGCTGGTCTTTACTCTGTCCACTCAGAGATGTGATGTGGTGTTGATCATCAAGTCAAGTCAAATTATTTGTATAGCTTTTTACAACTAATAATTAGTAATTAGTAAAAAACAGAGAAAAAAGAATAACATAAGAAGACATGAAGGATCAAAGACCCCCAGTGAGCAGCAACAGCTTCAGTGGCAAGGAGAACCTCCCTCAGAGCTGGAGGAAGAAACCTTGGGAGGAACCAAGACTCACAAGGGGGACCCGACCCATCGACCCTCCTCTGATCAGAACTATTGATAAATTATTGATAAAAGTTACCAAACCAGATACAGCAGATAGTTAATAGAGGTGATATTAATATTAATAGTGGCAGATAGTTAAGAGTCCATTTAGGTTTTACATGGTCATTAAACAGGTAGCAGTGGTAGGAGGGTGTGCCGCTGGTCTGGCATGGGTGGTGGTGGGGACGAGGCCTGCTGGTAGGTGGCAGCTGACTGTGCCTATATAATCATAATACACAATAATAGTGTAGTCCTATCAGGTATATGCTCATCAGTGAAAAGTAATCACAGTGCTGTGAAGTAAACGTAATTCTGTACTGTCATTTTACACATTACAGTACAGTACTGTGTACAGTGTGACGGCACAGTGTGTAAAAAGAACCTAACAAATAAAATGATGTTGTTTTTTCTACAGAACTACCCGACTACCTCCTCCTCTTCTTCTCAACCAAAAATATCGATCCCCATTGTCAATTTAGTGTTGGCAGACACCATCAGCTGGCTACGTCAACATGCAAGCCTGAATCATTACAGATCACACAACATTCCATAGTCATTTTACATCCCTACCCCACCCGAAAAACACACCGCACTGCACTTTTCGAGGACACTTAGACACTTTACCTACACTCCTTTCATACTGTGACCATATTGCTGCCAATTGTTTTAATTTCTCTACTTTTCCCACTTTTTCTATTGATGTCTTCCCTTTTTCCTATTCTATTATTTCATTTATTTAATAATTGCTCTTTGGGTGTAACCGGGACCTTAAGATGACAATTCTGTTCCACCCCATGTACCACATGTGATCCGAATGACAATAAAGTCTCCTTTATCTTTTATCCTTATTTCTTTATCGTTTAAAGGGTCAGTCCACCAAAGGTTTTTTTGGATCCAGAAAGATGAAACGTTTATTAATGCCTGATGTGAGCAATGCCTGAATCATTTGAAACTTATTGTTTGAATAGAGGGTATGCATGTGACATCACAGGTGGTGGGAGTCACCGCAGCCACGCCCAATGATTGGCAAAAAGACAGCGTTTCCGTTTAGTGGGAACATCGCAAACACAAAAATGGAAAAACAGCTGCTGTGCCGTTGAATGTACAAACTGATTCATTCAGAGCTGCACCTTTTTCAGTTCCAATATTGATACATTAACTTTGCATATCGTTCGATACCCGATACCAGTCCGATACCATTGCTAAATTAATAAACCGTATATCTCACCATGTGGGAGAGGCTTAAGGCATCAGGACTGACTTGAACATCACTTTATATAATATAACAAACTAACATAGATATAAATGTACTAAATTGTCATTAGTTATTTATTTATTTGCACATTTAGTTCAGTCTCAATAATTAAAGTGAAAGGATCGGTTCCATGGATCGGCCTAATTATCCGATACCAGATCCAGCTAATTTTGTTAATATCTGGACCAATACCCGATCCTAATATCGGATTGGTGCAACCCTAGTCACAACCTAGTCTCAACTATGAATTTAGGATTATCAAACACTGATCATTGATCTAGAGCAAACAAGGTGCCTTATCCCTTCATCCGGACTGTCTATTAGTGTGGCGACCAGCACTGTAGAACAATAAAGTTTAGCAAACCTGGCCAGTCCACCAAAGGTTTTTTTGATTCCAGATAGAGGAAACGTTTATCAATTTAATGTTATTACAGAAATATGAGTAATGCCTGAATCATTTGAAACTTATTGGTTTGAATTGAGGGTATGCATGTGACATCAGAGGTGGTGGGAGTCAACGTGGCCACGCCCAATGAGTGGCAAAAAGACAGCTTTGGCGTTTAGTGGGAAAGCTGCAAACACAAACACTGTACAAACTGATTCAGCAGGAATTCAGAGCTTCCTTCTACCGAATGCTGAAAGCTGAGGAGAAGAGAAACTAATGAATTCCTGCAATTCGGGAATCCAGGCACTGAAACGTTCTGAAAACAGGTGGGGAAAAAAACAAGCCCCTTGTAGTTGCAGGGTTGGTGGCAAGCTAAGTTCAAGTGAGAGAAAAAGCTACCAAACCTGGATGAGTCAGTCTACTGACCGAGCCTGAAAACAGTGGAAAACACTCCTAAGACCATTCACTGGATGCTGTGCTCTCAGATATGAGGCTTTATCCTCTAAACCTGTGTGATTAGTGCTGCAGCCGATTGTTCCTGGCTACACATCGATGTCCATGGTCCGTTGCTTCTCTGGTAACTTACATGGATTAACGTCGACTGCCTTTATCTCAAGAAGATTCACTTGTTTCACTTTCAGGTTGGACGCTTTCTATAATAAATGCCGCTGTGTTGCCAAATGCTTCGTCAAATGTTTCACCACTCCAACAAAATAGGACGTGTTCCAGCGGGAATGTGACGCCAATGCAGACCCTCTAATCTTTGCTGTTTCCTCAGTGAAAGCTAGAGAAAGAGTGCTTAGACCAGCAGTGTGAAAGATCAGCACTTGTCAAAGTTAAAAAATGCCTAACAAATGAACCTTTAGTCCATATTGAGGGTTTTTAACTCTTCTAATTCTGACTGGATCACTCAAACCATATTCGGAGATGGTCATAGACCAGTCTCCAGATACAGTTACATAATGGGGAGTTAGAATGGCTCAGAGGCTAGCTGACACATGGCAGAGCACTCGCTCCAGTCTACATTTACATTTATGGCATTTAGCTGACACTCTTATCCAGAGCAACATACAAGGTTACTCGTATTACAAAGGTGGGCCAATGTAGTGTTAGGAGTCTTGCCCAAGGCCTTTTATTGGTGTAGCGCAGCATAGTCACCCTGACTGGGAATCGAACCCCAGTCTCCCACATGGTGTGGTAGCTCAGTGGTAGGTAGTGGTGTTATCTGTTGTGCCACACCAACCAGTCTAAAGTACATAGAGGGTGGAATTCCTCAAGGATGACTATTGGGACCCTTGTTGTTTGTAAAATATGTTAATGATCTTTACTTGGCAGCAAATCATTTGTCCTTTATGTTGTTTGCTGATGACACCAATATTTGCTGGGTCTGAAGATGAAGATGATCACAGCTAGGGATGCACCGATCCGGCTTTTTCAGCTCTGATAACGATACATAAACTTTGCATATTAGCGGATACCCGATACCAGTCCGATACCATTGCTGAATTAATAAACCGTATATCTCACCATGTGGGAGAGGCTTAAGGCATCAGGACTGACTTGAACAATACTTTATATAATATAACAAACTAACACAGATATAAATGTACTAAATTGTCATTAGACATTTATTTATTTGCACATTTAGTTCAGTCTCACACCAGATAATTAAAGTGAAAGGATCGGTTCCATGGATCGGCCTAATTATCCGATACCAGATCCAGCTAATTTTGTTAATATCTGGACCAATACCCGATCCTAATATCGGATTGGTGCAACCCTAGTCACAACCTAGTCTCAACTATGAATTTAGGATTATCAAACACTGATCATTGATCTAGAGCAAACAAGGTGCCTTATCCCTTCATCCGGACTGTCTATTAGTGTGGCGACCAGCACTGTAGAACAATAAAGTTTAGCAAACCTGGCCAGTCCACCAAAGGTTTTTTTGATTCCAGATAGAGGAAACGTTTATCAATTTAATGTTATTACAGAAATATGAGTAATGCCTGAATCATTTGAAACTTATTGGTTTGAATTGAGGGTATGCATGTGACATCAGAGGTGGTGGGAGTCAACGTGGCCACGCCCAATGAGTGGCAAAAAGACAGCTTTGGCGTTTAGTGGGAAAGCTGCAAACACAAACACTGTACAAACTGATTCAGCAGGAATTCAGAGCTTCCTTCTACCGAATGCTGAAAGCTGAGGAGAAGAGAAACTAATGAATTCCTGCAATTCGGGAATCCAGGCACTGAAACGTTCTGAAAACAGGTGGGGAAAAAAACAAGCCCCTTGTAGTTGCAGAGTTGGTGACAAGCTAAGTTCAAGTGAGAGAAAAAGCTACCAAACCTGGATGAGTCAGTCTACTGACCGAGCCTGAAAACAGTGGAAAACACTCCTAAGACCATTCACTGGATGCTGTGCTCTCAGATATGAGGCTTTATCCTCTAAACCTGTGTGATTAGTGCTGCAGCCGATTGTTCCTGGCTACACATCGATGTCCATGGTCCGTTGCTTCTCTGGTAACTTACATGGATTAACGTCGACTGCCTTTATCTCAAGAAGATTCACTTGTTTCACTTTCAGGTTGGACGCTTTCTATAATAAATGCCGCTGTGTTGGCAAATGCTTCGTCAAATGTTTCACCACTCCAACAAAATAGGACGTGTTCCAGCGGGAATGTGACGCCAATGCAGACCCTCTAATCTTCGCTGTTTGATCAGTGAAAGCTAGAGAAAGAGTGCTTAGACCAGCAGGGTGAAAGATCAGCACTTGTCAAAGTTAAAAAATGCCTAACAAATGAACCTTTAGTCCATATTGAGGGTTTTTAACTCTTCTAATTCTGATTGGATCACTTAAACCATATTCGGAGATAGTCATAGACCAGTCTCCAGTCCACAGATACAGTTACATAATGTGGAGTTAGAATGGCTCGGAGGCTAGCTGACACATGGCAGAGCACTCGCTCCAGTCTAAAGTATATAGAGGGTGGAATTCCTCAAGGATGACTATTGGGACCCTTGTTGTTTTTAAAATATGTTGATGATCTTTACTTGGCAGCAAATCATTTGTCCTTTATGTTGTTTGCTGATGACACCAATATTTGCTGGGTCTGAAGATGAAGATGGTCACAGTTAGGGATGCACCGATCCGGCTTTTTCAGCTCTGATACCGATACATAAACTTTGCATATTGGCCGATACCCGATACCAGTCCGATACCATTGCTGAATTAATAAACCGTAAATCTCACCACGTGGGAGAGGCTTAAGGCATCAGGACTGACTTGAACATCACTTTATATAATATAACAAACTAACATAGATATAAATGTACTAAATTGTCATTAGTTATTTATTTATTTGCACATTTAGTTCAGTCTCACCAGATAATTAAAGTGAAAGGATCGGTTCCATGGATCGGCCTAATTATCCGATACTAGATCCAGCTAATTTTGTTCATATCTGGACCAATACCCGATCCTAATATCAGATTGGTGCAACCCTAGTCACAACCTAGTCTCAACTATGAATTTAGGATTATCAAACACTGATCATTGATCTAGAGCAAACAAGGTGCCTTATCCCTTCATCCAGACTGTCTATTAGTGTGGCGACCAGCACTGTAGAACAATAAAGTTTAGCAAACCTGGCCAGTCCACCAAAGGTTTTTTTGATTCCAGAAAGATGAAACGTTTATCAATTTAATGTTATTACAGAAATATGAGTAATGCCTGAATCATTTGAAACTTATTGGTTTGAATAGAGGGTATGTGTTAAAAGTTGTTTACATTAGCTTTGTAATTGTAGTGCAAGATTAAATAATTATAATGAGGCGTCATGTGTAACCAGGTATGGCATGGCCTAAGTAATTATTACGCAGTGGAAAAGAGGCCATTATGATCTGGACATTGGACACTGTATGATTGTATTACCCAGTTTGTGTTTGTTGTTCATTTATGAAGGATATATGACCTCAGGAGTGAGCATACGCCAAAATTACAAACAAAATGACTACTAAAGCACATCTAACTAAACCTGAAAAAAAGAAAGAAGACTACCCTAAAACTACCCTAACTACCCGCTAATAAAACAGGAGAAGAGGGTACACTAACCAGTATCCTACTGAATACTCTCACCGTTGCTTGAAAATATAGACACTGTAGTCCCTAAAAGTTTTGTACAGGACCATAATTTAATTTCGTGATCCTACTTCATTGACAGACCTTCCACCAGAGCATTTATACTCCGAAGCCTCTTCTTCATTCCCTGCTGTCTCCTAACTGCTGGTGCAAGTGCATTCATGGTTGGCTGCTGCTGTCTGCCTACCCCCTGGAACAGGTTCTCCTGCTGTGTAAACCAGTTCTTTGCCACAATTCTTCTAACCCTTTGTTTTCCCTTACTTTCTGTTTTCTCTCTATTTCTTCCCCATGTATCGAGATGCCCTGTTTCAACTGTTCTGCTCAGGATTACGCCACCTGGCTCTCCACTACCCTGCTGCCCACTGCTGCCCAATCTTTGCTCTGGATCTTCACATTGTTGCATTCATGCTTCACTACACTCACTTACATTTTCATTTTCATGGCTTGATGTCATTTTAGTCATATCTCATAAAATTCTCCTCTTGTCTCCTCTTATTCCCCTCTTGTCGCTATTATTTATTGAGGCATCTGGTGTGAACCACTGAAGGAAGGAATCTCGGCTTGAATCTTGGTTCAAGGTTTTTCATGGTTTTTTCCCTCTCATTGTGTTCTGACGGAGTTTTTTTTCCGTGTCAGTTCCGGCCATGGCTTGTTTAAAAGAGGCTCAGACTCAGATATCTGTAAAACTTTCATTGTGAGAATATATAAATAAATAAATAAATAAATAAATAAATAAATAAATAAATATATAAATATAAATATATATATATATATATATATAAATAATAAATTAATAATATATAAACAAATAAACATTAACTTTTATTGAATTGAAGTGGAAAAGGCTGAATTCAATCTAGATAAAAACTGGTGTTGGGCCAAAATGCTATTGAGCAATTGTGAGCAATTCTGAACATCTGTGGACAGCATAGGGGTATAATTTGTCCCTGCAGGGCTGCTCTGGTTCAACACTTGTTCAGCAACCATAATAGCAACAACACTTTTCTATTTACTTTCTTACTCACCACTTCTCAATACAGGATTTTGTCATTTTGTCAGGACTTGACATTTCAAAGTGTTTGATCACAAACCACATGGCTTCTTAAGAAGACTTTAAGGCAGAGACTTTAAGGGACATCTGTGGTCATCTGTAGCTCATAGACTGCTATTTTATACCATTTATACCACTGCATATCATTTCTACATAATTTGTATAAATCAATATAATTGAATATAATTAGTATACAGTAACATATTGTACTGATTATGTATAGTACTCTACTTGTATTTTTGTTTGTATTTTTTGGCCAGATGTGGACACCCTGCTTAATTATTATAATCAATACACCTGTTTATTCATTGTTCATCTGAAATCAAGGGTATTAAAACACTTGATCCTGCTTTTGCTGGAGTAACTGTCTCTACTGTCCAGGAAAGAAGACTTTCTACTAGATTTACTAGAAGTATTTGGATATAGCACCACTATTCCAGAAAACACACTTCCACTGGGGGTATTTATTTATTTATTTGTTTGTTTGTTTATTTTAATCAAATTTTTACTTTACCAAAAAAAGCATGCATGCATTCAGTGGTTCTTTGCCATGGTGCTATACAGAACCATTGTCTTTGCTAAAGAACCCTTGAAGAATCTCCCTTTTTAAAAGAGTATACAGTCGCTTTCCTGCAAAAATCTAATCTGTTTTTTTTACTTATTGTTTTTACAATAATTTGAATCAGGTGACATTAGGTCATTTTAAGATAATGCTAAATGGACCAATAGAAATGTTCCAAAATGTCTTGGAATTAAAACTTTTTACATTTTACACTTAGATCTTTTCTTCTCTGGTAAGGTTGACATTTTGGAGATACAGGGTCTTCGCCTGACTGCAACAATACTCTGATTCTATATTGTATTTGCTTACATTTATTTTTTTAACACTAAAAATAACAATAATAATAATCTCACATCAGCAGATTTTAGAATTCCCCCTGGAGTTCCCAGTGCCCACGAGCCGCACCGCACTCTCACATACTTCTGCCGTGTCATAGTTTACAGTACTGGTGATATGGTTAATGTTTTGTTTTGGAAAAACTCACTATTGCATCATCAGGTTTTGCGCAACCAAATGTGTTTGTGAGAATGTACTGTTATGACTAGTGTTACATTGCCTAATGTCTTTAATATATCTTTCTCTTTAAAACACAAACAAACAGCATAACAATGATAACAAACGTGTGATAAACAAGCTCAGCAGCTAACTTAGCGTGGTTTACAGTTTTTTGTCCTTTTATCCAATCCGTAGTCACATTTTCAAAACTCTGAACACACTTATTTACAAATGCTTACACACAGCAAACCTTTAACACTCCAACACTTATCACACACTGAGGTGTATCACTCAGTAATTAAATATAAATAATATAAATAATATATTATGGAGTGTCTTGCTATCCCTTTTCTGCTGTGACACTGAGAATTTCCCCACTGTGGGACTAATAAAGGAATATCTTATCTTAATTACAGGGACTTCTGTACAAACTGGTGGGGCTGTTCTCTGGTAAAAGAAGGTTGTAATAACACCTTTGGCCTGCCGGCAGACCAGCAGCTTTTTAAGGGGTTAAATACAGTATAAAACATCTACTAAACCTATTCAAACTAAACTATTTTTAAATGTACAGATCATCGAAATAAAATGCTTTAATAGACTCAGTTGGAGACATAGCCAGATGCGGTCAATGAAGACGAAGATGATCATGGTGATGATCATGTCTGGACAAGGGAGGGGGACAACTGGGTTAGGACAATGAGGAGGGAGAGGTAAGTGGACAGGACTGAGGGAGAATGCATGGTTGTGTTCAGAGAAGAGTAACAACTACTGTCACTGATGAAATACGGGCCACTATCATAGACCATGTGAAGTTTTATTTTTGGTAGTTTATTTTCCCGGTACACAGCTGGGAACAAGGCTAAGTATGTTGACATTTTCAAATGTCAATGTTTAAACACATTTTTAGAAACTTGGCTCAGTTTCTCAAAATCAAACACAAACTGAAACAAAACGATTTACTACTTTGTTAAAACTCCAGAAATCTCCAGCAAAATCAAAACTGTGTTCCCTCTTATCAAAACTGACTAAAGCCGTACACTTTTTATACCCCACAACTATGCGATGACCGTGAATGATCTGGTCTTTCATGTCCATTAGCCAAAGCATGCTGGTTTCCATCGCCTTTGATGTCCATTTGCTGATACTGCTGGATTTCTGCCCCCCTGGTGAGGCTGGTGTGAAGCTGATAAACCCCATTGTTTCAAGGTAATGAAGTCACCATTTATCTGCTTCTGTTCCCCAGACATAACAGCATATGATAAAACTAAAACAAATAAAATGATAATAGTCTATTCCTACAATACTGGGTTGGGGGGGGGGGCTTTGCATGGTGAATGCATCCTTGGTGATCACTGCGTAGATGTCATCACATGGCTCTTCCATTGCTTAAAATAGCACCACACACTCGTGGGGTCTGCATTCATACACTTTTCACCTCGCGACAGTGGCAAGGAGAACCTCCCTCAGAGCTGGAGGAAGAAACCCTGGGAGGACTCGCAAGGGGGACCCGACCCATCCTCCTCTGATCAGAACTATTAATAAATTATTGATAAAAGTTACCAAACCATCTAAACTGTTGAACTGCTCTGATCAAACAAACAAAAAAAAACAAAACCCTACAGGCAGCACCTGGGCGTTAGAGGGGTAGAAAGGGGTAGAACTTTAAGCAGCGCTCAATAACAAATAAGGGGAGCTGGGGAGCTAGCCACAAGACCAAATGGCAAGGCCGACCACACCTGAAATGGCAGCGCACTGCTGCGAGCTTGGGTCGCCTTGCTGGGGCGTGGGAGACCTCAGTATCCAGACCGGAAGCAAGCGAGCCTCGCTTGATGCGTGAGTAGCTGGGAAGCCTACTCCTGAACGTGGGTGAATCACCTGAGCCTACCTAAACACACCTGAGACCAACAAGGAACCACAGGGGGGCGTCCTGATGGCTCCAGTCAGTTCAATTCTCGGCACCGAATGTCGAGACTCCTTAAATACCCCCCAGTCCCAGGTGAAACTCATGATCAAAACAATGAACAATAACAACTGAATCAAACACACATGAATGTAAACAAAGCGGAAGTCCTTATTTGAGCCTGTGGGTAATTTCATCTAGAACTAGGCTGAATTGTTGTCTCGGTAACTGGTCCTACAATACTGTTTCCTTCCTCACATGATTGTTTGTTTCCAAATACAAAAGCTGGAATCAAATCATGCTTCTGATCTGATACACCAAATGAGCCGAGAGACGCACTATTACAGTAACAGGAACCCCCCCCCCCCCCCTAAAAATAATAATAACACTGTGTCAGCCCAGCGGCGCCGCGCCCCCCCCCCCGGGGGCAATTCCGGGCCGTGATCCACAGGCTTCTGGGGTCTTTTAAGTTGATGTTGGGTTGATTTCTATGTTCAGGTACTTTCTGTTTCTCCACCCGTTGTCTACCAAGGACTTTTATGTTGACAGCGGTCGAAGTAAGACTCCATGTTTTCTGTTTATCTCTGATTTGTTTCTGAGTGCTGGGGTAAAAAGGGAGCAAACGCAGATGCCTCGGCGCCGAGAACTACTCTTGTGATGCCAAGCTGTGAGGTTGGCTTCACGTTCAGGAGACTTCTAGGGAGGTCTACGAGTTTAAGTAGTATATGCTCTATCGGAGCGGTTTCACGTTCAGGAGTTCACTGTCTGGTTCACCGGTTGGTCGCCAGGGAGATTTGGCGCCCGGTTCCCTTGCACCCTAGTCAAGTAAGTTCATCAGCGCCTGACGAGCGCGGTTTTGGGGTGAGGCTTTTATTTGCTAATTTCATTGGTTCCTTTGCATTCTAGCCTTCCTCCCCCCGTTTGATTTGTTGTCACCTGTTTGTTTTCTGTTTCTGTTTATTGGACCCTGTACTTTTCTGCCTCGTTTTTGTTGTGTTTGTTTGTTTTTGTTTGGTCATTAAAGACTATTTCCTTGCATTGCTCTGTCCCTGCGAGTGTTCCCTTGTCTCGCCTAGCCAGCATGACAGAATTCTCGGCCGACACCCTCCGAACAGTGGGGATGGACGCCTTGGATCACGCTGTTCGCACCCAAGGTCAATTCTTGGGGCAACAGCAACACACTCTACAGAGTGTCAGAGACTGTCGGCCACCTGGCGCAGCAACAGGTGGGCCAGCAGCACCAAGTCACCCAACTAGTGGGTGACGTTCAGGGGCTCACAAATCTAGTAAAGACTTCGTTGGAGCCTGCTAGCTCTCCCAGTCCCGTCTACACACCCCATAGCGCATATCCGGTTGGCAAACCGGATACGTACAGTGGCAATCCGGAACTTTGCGAGGGGTTCTTGCTTCAGTGCGAGGTCTTCTTTAAGAACTCTCCGACCGGCACTGACCAGGCAAAGATTGTATAGTATCCCAGCTCGCAGGGAAGGCTCTGGATTGGGCCACTGCCACCTGGACGGAGCTTAGCGAAGGATCCCTCTCTGAATACCTTAAACATTTTAAGGCGGTGTTTCTACACCCCCAAGAGGGACTCACCAAGGGCGACCTGCTGCTGCGCATGGAGCAGGGATCCCGGTCGGCTGCTCAATACTCCCTGGAGTTCCGTACTCTGGCGGCAGGGAGCGGATGGAATTAGCCGGCCCTCTTGGCCCTGTTTCGTAACGGGTTGAACCCCCGTCTGCAGCGGGAGCTGGCCTGTCGGGGCGAGACGTTGGAGCTGGACGACTTCATCGCACTCGTGATCCGGCTGGACCAGCTCCTAGGTCGCCCTACTCACCTCAGACCCCACTGAGCTGGGGGATTGGTCGCCTGCCCCAAGAAGCAGGCCAGCCAAGGTGCGCCAGGGAGTATTGTACTCTCCAGTTCAGCGGGTGCGGCGGCCTCCACCTCACCAAGTACACCGGAGAGTGAGCCCATGGAGGTGAGTATCGGCCGCTTGGCACCGAAGGAACGCAGTCGTAGGACCAGAGAGGGGCTGTGTTTCTACTGCGGGGATGCGGGGCATCGTCGCAGAGACTGCCGGAGGAGGATCCTGATGGCTTCCCGCCCAAACACCGCTAATGCGGTGAGTCTGCCGGTTCCGGGGCTAGTGTCAAGGTTGATCACGTTGCCAGTATTAGTGACCTACAAGTCCCAGTGTGTGTGTGTTGCAGCGTTGATCGACTGCGGTGCGGAGGGGAGCTTCCTGAGGGCCGACATCGTGGAGCATCTGAGAAGCGATGGTCACGTCATTGCTTAAGGGAGCCCCACGGCGCATCACTTGGACGCCGGCCGCGGAGGACTCGTTCCAAGCACTCAAGCGTGCTTTCACGTCGGCCCCATTGTTGTGCCACCCCGATCCCCGTAGGCCGTTCGTGGTGGAGGTGGATGCCTCCAGTACAGGGGTGGGGGCCGTCCTGTCACAAAGACAGGAGGTAAGCAACTGCTTACACCCCGTTGCGTTTTACTCAAAGAAGCTCACAGAAGCAGAGCGGAACTACGGGGTAGGGGATCGGGAGCTCCTGGCGGTCAAGATGGCGCTGTCCGAGTGGCGTCATTGGTTGGAGGGCGCTGCCCACCCATTCCTAGTACTTACTGACCATAAGAACCTCGAGTATCTCCGGCAAGCTAAGTGTCTGAACCCCAGGCAAGCCAGGTGGTCCCTGTTTTTCGCCAGGTTCCAGTTTCACATCACTTACAGGCCGGGCTCCCGTAACACTAAGGCGGATGCCCTCTCCCGCATCCACCAAACGGCGGAGGGGGGGGGTCGACCCGGTACCCTTATTACCACCTTCTGTCTCAGACGCAGCGATTCAATGGGACCTAGATACGGAGATAGCCGAGGCGCTTTCCCGCACCGTCGTTCCCGCGGTGTGCCCCCCATACAAGGTCTACGTACCGAGCACGTTCCGGGAGAGGCTCATTGGTTGGGCCCACGCCTCTCCAACGGCCGGCCACCCAGGTGAGACCCGTACTTTCCACCTACTGGCAGCCAAGTACTGGTGGGAAGGGATGCGGGCAGACATTCACCGTATAGTTGCTTCCTGCAGCACCTGCACCCTGTGCAAAACCCCCAAGACGCTCCCCTCGGGGAAGCTCATGCCTCTGCCCGTCCCAGACCGCCCGTGGTCTCACCTGGCGGTGGACTTTGTCACGGATCTGCCCGAATCGGGGGGTTACACGGTGGTAATGACGGTGGTGGATTGTTTCTCGAGGGGGGTTAGGTTCATCCCATTCCCTACGCTGCCGACCGCTATGCAGGCGGCTCAGGCCCTGGTAGACCACGTCCTCCGGAATTTCGGAATCCCGGAGGACATAGTATCAGACCGAGGGGCCCAGTTTACATCCCGGGTATGGGGGGCGTTCTGCGAGCATCTGGGGGTGAGCGTGAGCCTTTCCTCTGGGTACCACCCTCAGTCTAATGGCCAGTGCGAGCGCACTAACCAGGAGCTGGGGAAGTTTCTACGGATCTACTGTCACGACTACCCCAGCGACTGGTCACGGTATCTGGTTTGGGCCGAAATGGCCCAGAACTCGCTGAGGTGCGCGACCACTGGCCTCACTCCCTACCAGTGTATGTTAGGCTACCAACCCCCGTTGGCCCCTTGGACTGCTGCGGAGACCCGAGTGCCAGCAGTCGATGCATAAATGCGCCGCAGCGAAGCCGTCTGGGCCAAGACCCATCAGCACATCCAGACCTTCCTGCGGCGCTATAAGACACAGACCGAAAGCGTGGGAAGACCCCATCATACGCGCCGGAAGACCGTGTATGGGTCTACACACGGGACATGCGGACTGGTCTTCCGTCCCAGAAGTTGGCAGCTAAGTACATGGGTCCATACGAAGTTGTCAAACATATTAAGGTTTCTGTTAAGGTTCGTTTACCCTCTCACTCACGTATACATCCGGTGTTTCATGTGTCGCAGCTCAAGCCTGTGGTGCCGCCGGAGCCTGTAGAAGTGGAGGGGACCCCCGCTTACACGGTCCGGCAAGTACTGGACTCCCGGCGGCGCGGGGGCCGACTTCAGTACCTTCTGGACTGGGAAGGGTATGGTCCGGAGGAACGCTCCTGGGAACTGGCTGGAAACGTCCTGGAGTTCCATTAACGCTGTCCGGACAAGCCGGCTCCCAGGCCTCGCGGTCGCCCCAAGAAGTTGCGGGCCCCCGCCCGTGGAGGACTCACCAGTCGGCAGGGGCCACGGCCCGTCTCGTCGGACCGAGAGGGCCCACTCTTGGACAATCCGGGTTCTCAGGTGTATGGCCGGCGACCGGGGCATCCCCGTCGGGGGACCCAACCGGCCACCTCGGGGGGGGGGGTACTGGCCGCGATCCACAGGCTGCTGGGGTCTTTTAAGTTGATGTTGGGTTGATTTCTATGTTCAGGTACTTTCTGTTTCTCCACCCGTTGTCTACCAAGGACTTTTATGTTGACAGCGGTCGAAGTAAGACGCCATGTTTTCTGTTTATCTCTGATTTGTTTCTGAGTGCTGGGGTACAAAGGGAGCAAGATGCCTCGGCGCCGAGAACTACTCTTGCAATGCCAAGCTGTGAGGTTGGCTTCACGTTCAGGAGACTTCTAGGGAGGTCTACGAGTTTAAGTAGTATATGCTCTATCGGAGCGGTTTCACGTTCAGGAGTTCACTGTCTGGTTCACCGGTTGGTCGCCAGGGAGATTTGGCGTCCGGTTCCCTTGCACCCTAGTCAAGTAAGTTCATCAGCACCTGACGAGCGCAGTTTTGGGGTGAGGCTTTTGTTTGCTAGTTTCATTGGTTCCTTTGCGTTCTAGCCTTCGTCCCCCGTTTGATTTGTCCCCTCTCGCTTTGCTCCCGGACTACTTTCCAGCCTCAGGTGGTTTTCCAGGTTAAGCCCCATTTCAGTTGTCACCTGTTTGTTTTCTGTTTCTGTTTATTGGACCCTGTACTTTTCTGCCTCGTTTTTGTTGTGTTTGTTTGTTTTTGTTTGGTCATTAAAGACTATTTCCTTGCATTGCTCTGTCCCTGCGAGTGTTCCCTTGTCTCGCCTAGCCAGCATGACACACTGCTAAAATATGCAGTATGTCTACTTAACAGCCTTGTTGTTCATTTTTGATTTGGACGTAGAAACAGTGAATAATTGTGTTGAGAAAAAAAACTCTATCCTGAATCAGCTGCCAAGCCATTTTTCCAAAACCTAAAATACAGATTCCAAAACTTTCACAAAGCATTTTAACTTTCAAAACACAAAAAAACATCAAATTCATAAATAGTCTGATTAACAACCAAAGTCATCAGGACACAAACACTGTCATCAGGAAATGCTCTCATTATTATTATTTTTTTTTTTTTTACTATTACTAACAAGTTAAAATTAAGTCAAAGTCAACTTTATTGTCAAAACGGACATGCACAGGACTGAAATTACGTTACTCTGAAACCCACAGTGCAACAATAAACATCAAACATTCAATTAAACATTAAATAACACTAAGCATAAAAATATTATTATACTAATTTGTAGGAATGTAAATGTTTAAGTGTTATAAATCAATAAATAAATATATAAATAAATAGATAGAGGTCCCTGACATTGACATCAGACGTAAAGTGTCATATGCAGTAATGTACTGTACTTATGTAGTGCATGAATAAAGTATATGTACAGAGCTCCCTGAAATGATATAACAGTAAAGGGACATATGCAGCAGATTAAAGGTCTGGGTATGGTCAGTGCAGATATAAACAGTAGTGCAAAATGGAGATTATAGACTCTTAAAGTCAGATGTGCATAACCAGCTCTTGATGATGCAGAGTTCAGTGTTGAGATTGGGTGTTATTACTGTGCAGGATCCAAAGTTTGTGTGAGTACTAAGCTGAGTATTAAGAATGCTTTTGTAACCCCTGAACCCTCCAACGCTTATCAGACACGTTTCCTCAGACTTTTGTAGAATCTGCTGGGGCTATTCTGTAGTAATATATAATATAATATATATCTGATATCAGAAACAAATAATAAGTAAGCAGCTGTCCCAATACTTATGTCAATTTACATTCAGAAACACAATTCAGCCAACTTCAGTTTAGCCCCCAAACCTTCACATACTTTTGAACTAATAAAGAGCGGTTTTACCTGGACTGCACAAGGAAGCCAATCAGGAGAGATCATACACAGAGAGATAGAGATAGTATACAAACCCACCCAAAGTGTAGGCTATATGGACAAAAGTATTGGGACGGCTTTCTACTAGATTTTGGAGCATTGCTCTAAAGACTTGATTGCATTCAGTGACAAGAGTGTTAGTGTGGTGAGGATGTTGGATGATGATGACCACCACCCCACCTCATCATCCCCAACTTTCTAACTCATCCCATTCAAAAGTACTGGATGGAGCACCACCATCCATCATTCCAGAGAACACAGTTCTTCCACTGCTCCACAGCTCAATGCTGGGGGGCTTTATACCCCTCTAGACCACACCTGGCATTAGGCAGCATCGTGCCAATAGGTTCATGTCACTCCTAAGTCCTTGTCTTTTGGCAGTACTTTACTGGCAGTACTTCACAGGGACTAGACAAGCTGTGTGTGTGAATTTGCACATCTTTGTCAGCTAGCTGAATACATTCATTAGAAGGGGTGTCCACAAACATATAGTGTAGGCTGCTGCTGCCATTTAAAAATAGACCAATCACAGCTATTTTGGCCGAAGGCTGCCAGGGGTGGATACAGCATGCCAGGCGGTTCTATCCAAGATGCATGACAAGGGATGAGATCAAATATGCTGTGGGTCATGTGGAAGAATGCTGAAGACCTTAGAGATAGCTGGAAAACAAGACTGTGCATGCTTGAGTTTTGTTTTTCCCTTCTGTAGCTTCTATTAAAAATATATATCTGCATATTGTATTTTTACACATAGGGATCTAAAGATCAGTCATATTGACTTTGTTGTACATCACTGGAAGGAATTTCATGTCTCTTCAGTCTCTCAACACTTTTACCACAAATGTTGGCCTTGCATTCCACAGTACATTCCTTACACCACATATCACTGGTTCACTGGAGATGCGTTAAAAATGATGATTAAAATTATTAAAGTCAATTATTTGCTTGTAGAGTGTAAACAGTACTGCTGTTTCTAAACTACAGCTCAATACTAATACTACAGCTCAATACTAATACTACGGCTTAATACTAATACTACAGCTTAATACTAATGCTACAGCTCAATACTACAGCTCAATACTACAGCTCAATACTAATACTACAGCTTAATACTAATACTACAGCTCAATACTAATACTACAGCTTAATACTACAGCTCAATACTACAGCTCAATACTAATACTACAGCTTAATACTAATACTACAGCTCAATACTAATACTATGGCTTAATACTAATACTACAGCTTAATACTAATGCAACAGCTCAATACTACAGCTCAATACTAATACTATGGCTTAATACTAATACTACAGCTTAATACTAATGCAACAGCTCAATACTACAGCTCAATACTACAGCTCAATACTAATACTACAGCTTAATACTAATACTACAGCTCAATACTAATGCTACAGCTCAATACTACAGCTCAATACTAATACTACAGCTTAATACTAATACTACAGCTTAATACTAACACTACAGCCCAATACTAATACTACAGCTTAATACTAATACTACAGCTTAATACTAACACTACAGCCCAATACTAATACTACAGCTTAATACTAATACTACAGCTCAATACTAATGCTACAGCTCAATACTACAGCTCAATACTAATACTACAGCTCAATACTAATACTACATCTTAATACTAATGCTACAGCTCAATCCTAATACTACAGCTCAATACTAATACTACAGCTCAATACTAATGCTACAGCTCAATACTACAGCTCAATACTAATACTACAGCTCAATACTAATACTACAGCTTAATACTAATACTACAGCTTAATACTACAGCTCAATACTAATACTACAGCTTAATACTACAGCTCAATACTAATACTACAGCTTAATACTACAGCTCAATACTAATACTACATCTTAATACTAATGCTACAGCTCAATCCTAATACTACAGCTCAATACTACAGCTCAATACTAATACTACAACTCGATACTAATACTACAACTTAATATTACAGCTCAGTATTAATACTACAGCTCAATACTAATACTACAGCTCAATACTACAGCTCAATACTAATACTACAGCTCAATACTAATACTACATCTTAATACTAATACTACATCTTAATACTAATACTACAGCTTAGTACTAATACTACAGCTCAATACTAATACTACAGCTCAATACTAATACTACAGCTCAATCCCAATAATACAACTCAACACTACAACTCAATACTAATACTACAACTTAATATTACAGCTCAGTATTAATACTTCAGCTTAATATGAATACTAAAGCTATAGTTATATTTATAAAGCGGACTCCGTCAGTTAATGTTTGTTGAGATTACATGTGGGAAAGTGTGATCACCTGAAAAACATCACATATCACATGGTAAAAAAGAATCTGCATGTGGCATCAGCTGCAGAATATATGTGAGAGAAGGGTTTTCTGTAATGTACAGAGTGTGGAGAGCAGGCTTCATGTGCAGAGTGGCTTGCTAGGGACTTCTCAGGTAACAGGTGGGTGTCAAAGAACAGGTATGCAGGTGTAACAAAGGCACAGATCAATGATAAGCAGAAAAGCAGAAAACAGGTCAGATTCAGGACATACGAAGAAACCACAGCTTAGAACTCCACAGAGCTTTCTAGGAGCCCAGCTCAGATCTGAGAGGGATGACTCACTGAGTCACTTCTAAACAACTAGAGATTTCAAGATCAGAATTGGGAGGTGTGGTCACTTCATCAACACCTGGAAAAATACTCAAACTGTAACTTCAGCTGAGAGGAATATTGCATATTGGTCAGGAACATCCCAGCATCCACCAAAGCATGAACCTGCCATGAACCGACCCACTCAACTAAAGTGTGCAGCTGAACCACGTGGAGGCAATAGTTATGGTCAGATCAGACCGAGATTGAGACTGATCACAACAACCAGAAGTATGTTGTTAGGAGTAAGGGGGAGTGGGGTAAGTGGGATATGCCAGTGGGTAGATTGAACCTCCACCTGTATCTGGGCAACTGTACCCACATCCACTTAGTATTTTCATCATGCTGTGGACTGAAGAAGCCTGTGGGTGATGAGAAAAGCATACTAGATCACATCAGTTATAATCAGTCTGATCTCAAAAGCAGTCTATCTCAGTCTGAGAAGTTTGATCAGATAGGGTTGATGAACTGGCATTGTGAGAGACGCTGTAAATAGATTAGCAGAAGTGCAGCATCCAACAGAGAAGGGTCAGACTGGTTGGAGCTGGCAGCACAGCTACAGTCACTCAGATAACCACTCTGTAGAATTACAGGGAGCAGAAAAGCACCTCAGATACCCCTCTCAGACCCAATCAGACATGTTTTCCGATGCTACCTTATTCGGATGGCTTATGTGTGTCACTTTACGGCACTTTACGGATATGTGGTACAGGGATTCTTCTGCTTAAAATGATTACATTGATATTAAAGCCAGTTTGAATGGTGAATGTCTCCATCGTCCAATCAGAAAACAGTAGGAGTATTTTTTACAGTTCAGTGTTTTAACAGGAAAATGTTGGTTTGCCTGAGGATGCAATTCAGTCCAATCTGCTGCCTGCCTGAGGTCTGCTGGACACACCTGCACGGGTGAGGTCGAGCGATTTTATAGCTCAGTGGTGTATGCAAGCATGGCAATAGTGAGGTTTTCAACCCCAATAACTCACTCTGAACTCCTACTCCTACTGTTAAGCACAACATCATAGTAGCAACATCATAGTAGCAGCAACTCCTCCGGACTCCTCCTGATTTCCTCCAAATTCCTCAGCATGACAACCATCAACTAATTGGTTGTAAACTACACATTATTGGGTGTTCCATTGATGTGGAATGGCTATGGAATTTAATCTTAATGCATTCATTCCATCACCATTGCATGACCGCCTCTGATGGCTTAAAAAAGCTTTCCCATAGTTCCTGGCCTCAGCCAATTAAAACAAATATGTGGACTGTGTTTAAAATTCAGATCATTCCAGAAAACCAACAAATGTAAGCACGCTCTACCAATTCTGCTTAAATGAATGGTCAAATATTTATTTCATCTGGGTTCTGCCAACAGCATCTGCTCCAGGCTCAACTTGCTATGAGGCATTTTCTCCATATACTATTTGTAACCCTGTATGAATCATTTTTCACCTTGCGTTGATTTAATACAATATTTTTATTTTCTATTAAAGATGTCATACACTCATTCTGCTCCAGTAAATGATCAAAGAATACATTTGAAGAAACATCTGACAGCCCAATATGGCATATTCATATAGACACATGACAACCACAACTGCATGAAGGTGGCGGTGAGTATATCTCAGGTATGTGCAGCTGAGAGTGGACCTAAAGAGCCCAGGAGGAGTGAGTAAACACTGAGCCTTCCCAACAGAAGGAGACTTTCTGACTTTGAGTGTTCGTATGGAAGAATGTCGCGTCACATCATGTGCGAAATATGCTTTGATGTGAAAAAATGGGAAACAGCCATCCTGAAAAATGTGCATTCACTTGCCATTTGGAGGCATGCCTTGCCATATATAAGCTCACATTATCCAGATGACTCTACATGTTTATTTGTGATCATGTGTTTTTTTAGACATGTGGGATACGTGGGACAGCCGCGACTCTACACGTCTACGTAATGTACCCAACTCTACAACTGCCAAACACTTGAGCTGGCAAGGAAACTGTGGCTTTCTGTACTATGTCTGTAAGCAAAAAGCAAACAGATGATCTTCAGACGCTCCATCACTGCCTCTGACATCCATATGTGGCATATTTGATGCCCTCTAGTGGTGATTATGCCTTATGGACATACTGAAGTGTATAAACCCATAAACCCAGCAGTGCATTAGTAGAGCGCTAATTAGGATTTCCTCTGGAGTACTCGGCAAGGTTATGGGAGGCTCATCAAAAAGCCACAGTAAGGGAACCACATCTGCGTCAGATCTGGGTCAGACGCTACACTTTGTCAAATCATCAATCCTTTTCTTAGCTGCTTCGTCCTGGTCAGGGTGCCAGTACCACACACACACACACATTCACACCTGGGGCAATTTAGCATAACCAATGCTATAGCCTACCATGGGTGTTTTTGGGAGGTGGAAGGAAACCCACAAACTTAATCTTCTACTGTGTATGATGCTCAAACACTACTTGTAGGATGGCGATTGCCCCTAGGGTTGGAAAAAAAGGACCCCTAAAGTGCCCTCTAGAGTGAAATGCCCTACACATGAGAGTTAAATAATCAAGTGCCCACCAGAGTGACCCTTCTTCGTAAAATGCTTCTTAATGAGTGTTCTTCTATGACTTTAGGCAAGGGTGGGCTTGTGAAGTGCCCTCTATGCCATCCCTACTTGATGGTATTCCAAAGGGTGCCCATTCCAGTACCGATAATGGGATGCAGTGCTGTTTAGGGTTATCCTACTGGTAAGAGAACATGATGAAGTTACCAGTTACTTCATCATGTAGAAGTGACCCTCCAGTAGATACATGCAATGAAGTGTGATGGGAAGTTTCCTAGTGGGAGCCCAGCCCAAGGAGCCCAGCCCAGGGCGCCCAGCCCAGGGAGCCCAGCCCAGGGAGCCCAGCCCAGCCCAAAGAGCAACCATACATCAATACCAACAATGCTAGATGAGGAATAGTGCAAACACAGAGGCTTAAGAGCACAGGCTAAAAATAAAACACAGGTGGGAACACTAATGACTAGGAGGGGCTTGGGTGGAGACGAGTACACAAAACAGAGCCATGTGCTGAAGATCACACAGGAAACCAAAACACAAACAGAGCCACAGACCCAGATCAGGAAGAGAAAACACTATGGCAAACACTATGGAGACACTTGTTAAATGCATGTTGCCTGTTTGAGCCTGAGCTGTAACCTTGATATCCCAATGCAGTGTGTGAGGAGGTACTAGCTTTCTTTGATGTTGTAAAGATCAATCTTAAAGCAGCAGAAAAATCACATTTCACACTTCATTGGGACATTAGCGTTTCTGTTATTTCTATTAAAGAAAAAAAGAAGGTGAATTAGGTTTGATGAAAATTCACCATGCATGAAAACCCTGTTTGGATGACTCTGCCATAATCACATTACATCAGAGCAAAGCTTCTCTACTGTCTGTTTTCATTCAGTTTGCCCAATTTTGTTTTTTTTTTTTATGTGAAGCCACAAGCTGGTCAGTGAGGTGGGATGAAAGTTGGGGGGAAATGGTCTTGAGCTGAAATAAGATGCATGAAAGCTGACAGAAAAGAAAGGACGTTTTATTCAGTAGCCTTTCATATATCAGTTGAGGGTGGATGTTCACATCATAAGTCTAATGTGATATTGTTTTTGTAACGATAATGTTTTTGTAACGGTCATCAGATTCAAACCCCTGACTCTGGTCTACAAAGCCAAGACTGCACCAGCCAGCCCCTCCATACTTGATGGCGATGGTCAAAAGCTGATCTGCACCAAGAGCCCTTCCAGCTTCAAGTACGACTCGGCTCGACCCGCCATCCTTTAAGATCCACGGAAGCCGAGCGTCCAGACTTTTTACTGTCCTGCACCGAAGTGGTGGAACGAACTTCCCCTGGGTGTCCGAACAGCAGAGTCCAACACTCACTGTCCTCAAACCCAGACTGAAGACCCTCCTCTTCTGAGAGGACTTAGTGTGCAGAGTGTAGAGTGTGTGGAGTATTGTGTCTCCAGACTGACTTCTGTGTTTAGTCTAAGATCAGGGAGACGGATCCTTTGGATCCAAGTCTATACAAACTAGCTAAGGCTACTTTCTGAGTAAACAGAGAAGCACTTTTGTAAGTTGCTTTGGAGAAAAGCTTCTGTCAAAGGATTTCAATGGAAATGTAAATAAAAATGTAAATAATAAATAATGTAAATAATGTAAATGTAAATAAAACTCTTGGAAATGTGGTTTAGCAGAAATACCTTTTTTACAACATCCTGAAAGAACAGTCCCATTAGTGGTGGAAAAGGTGGAGGGTCATGAAGTGGACCCAATCCCACAGCTGTACAAAGACCTCTTTGGATCTCTGAATTTCAAGAAGAAAAAGATTTCTCAAATACCATTGATCTTTTTATCCACCTCTTCCTGGTCAGGGTCACATTGGGTCAGGATGGGCCTACTCGGAATTTACTGGGCAGGGATTACCCTGGATATCACACCAGAATCAGAATCAGAATCAGAATCTCTTTATTTCACCAAGTATGTTACCCATACAAGGAATTTGTCTTGGTGAGAGCAACACGCATGACAAGTAACAAAGAAACACAGGACACAGTCTTAAACTAAAGGAAAATGACACTAAACAATAAATAGGGTAGGGGATAAATTAAAAAAAAAAAGTAGAAAGTACTAAAGGTAATAAAGGTAATAAAGAGCTGAAAAATATATTTACAGAAAAGAAAAGGACATCTGTACAGGTGTGCAAATAGTCATAGTGCAAATAACTGTTCAGTCCGGTTTGGTACAGTTCAGTTGTAAGTTTAGAGGTTTACAGTGGGAGATGACCACTGTGGTTGAGGAGCGCTACAGCTTTGGGGAAGAAGCTGTTAGCATGACGTGTTGTGCTGGTTTTGATGGACCGCAGTCTTCTACCCGAGGGGAGTGTCTGGAAGAGGAGGTGTCCAGGATGTGAGGGGTCAGATGTAATCTTGCCAGCCCGCTTCCTCATCCTGCTGGAGTAGATCTGCTGAAGTGATGGCAGGTTACATCCTATGATCCTCTCTGCTGTCCTGATGATGCGCTGGAGTTTGGTTACACCAGTTCATAACAGAGTACCATCACCCATAAACTTACACCAACAGTCATGGTGAATGGTGTTGGCAACTCTCCCCAAAACACACCAGAAAAGCACAACTGCAAATACTCTGGTAGTATTTCTTTTGTTTGCATTCCAACAAAATCTGAAAAACCTGATTCCTCATTTCACACAGAACTCCATAAATGGGCTGGATAAAATGATTGGCATCCTCTACTTAATAACTGGTACCAACAGGATTTAGATCTGGACTCATTCTAGGCCACTTCAGAACTCTCCAGCACTTTGGCTTAAACCATCTGTGGTTGCTTTTAGAAGTACGCTTTGGTCAATGTCTTGCTGGAACTCAGTTTACATGCTCATGTGGGGTTCACATGGTTGGAACATGGGTTCAATGGGTTTTAGGTGGGTTCTAGGTGTTCCCAAATGGGCCCCATCATTACAGTCCCATCTAGGCCCCATGTGCAGTGTACAACCCAGATTGGGTCTCATGTTTAACCCCTCCTGGTCCCATCACCGACCCTGGTGGGCATCCATATGTGGGGCTGACATGGAACCCATGGACAAAACTTTCTGGTTCCCAGTTGGGCTACCCATACAGGTCCCACATGGGCAAGTTATCTGGGTAGACCCATGACCCAGTTTTATGACACTGGACCCTACTTTGCACTGTTTCGCTGTTTACTCAGAAAATATCTCTAACTCGTTTGTACAGGATAGGATCCAACAGCTACCTCAAGCTGGGAGCTAGATGCTAGATGCTCCCAAATCCATTTTTGGCTTTGTAGGCCAGTGTTAAGGGTGCAGCATAAGAGAAGTCTTCTGCAGATGGAGTGACCAGCGAGTTCTCGAAGGATCAGTTGAGTGGCATCAGCATAGCCGTGGTAAGAGAAGCCATAGAAGGATATCAGTTCACCAAGAGAGCGTAGAGCGAGTGTAGCGTCTCACCGAGCCTTGTGGAACGGCAGTGGATAGTTTGAATGGATGTGGTCCCCTGCCATGTTACCTGATAAGACCGCCACTACCACGCAGAGCCAGTGATTCCAAGACTGGTGAGGATGAACAGGAAGATCTTGTGGTTGACCATATCATCAAAGGCTGCGGAGGGGCTAAGAAGATTGTTAGTAGCTGCTGTCGTCCAAGTTGTTTAGAGATTTTCCTAAAGATGGGGACCACTCCGGCGGTCCTGAAGGCAGCTGGTACATGTCCCAATGACAAAAGGGTTGTTCATGATGAAACTGATAAAAGGAAGAAGGTCGTCTGAAATAGTGTGAAAGGAAAAGGAGCTATTGGACAGGTGGTTGGATTGTTAGATTTGAGAAGCTGTAGAAGGTCAACCTTAGAAAGTTGAGAGAAACAAGTAGAAGTAGGAAGAGGATGATGATGATAAGGAGGAGGAGGAGGAGGAGGAGGAGGAGGATGGTGCCTGATCCAGACAGGGAGGGGTAGAAGCAGGGAGAATGCATTGTCAGATTTTGTCAACCTTCTCCTTAAAGAAGGTGACCAAATCTTCAGGGGAGAAGGTAGTGGATGAGAGGGTTCCAGAGAGGTGAGAAAACGGTAAAAAGGCCTTGCGTGGACAACCCGTCATGTTTCTCTTCGTAGAAGAAAAATTTTGCAGAAGTTGGTTCCATGGTTGGCTGAAGAGTAAATAGATGAAAGGTAGCATTGTCCAGAGGACAGGAGGAGAAGGTGTGGAAGAGTAGTTGTATCAGTTTTGGCGAGAGATGGGGGGGAGCCAGAGTGAAGACTGTGGTGAGGGGTGGAAAAACTTGTGGAGTTGGTGTGTGCTGAAAAGCAGGGAGGGAGAGCGTGAAGTATAAGTAGTCATGATCAGAGAACTCAAGAGGAGTTACTGTTAGATCCAAAGCTGGAGCAGGTCTGCTGAAGACCGGGTCGAGACTGTTTCCTGCTCTGTGTGTTGGAGTAGACTTGTCGAAAGTGAGCTGAAACAATGACAGCAATGGGAGAAGGCACCCAGTGCCAGGAACAGGAACACCCCCCCCAGAACATCTTCGTGTTCTTTCATTTGAAGGCCTTGTTTCATTTTCTGGTCTAATCTGTCCATAGGAAGGACTATGGTTTCCTCAGGTAAGTTCTTCTTTCTTCTGTGTCCACAGTGTGTCCTCTGGAGTCTCCTATCATTCTACTTCATTCAGATGGTGACGGATAGAGCAAGCTGACAGTGCTGTACCTTGTGCCTTGCAGGTCAGCTTGATCTCGATCTGTTGACTGTTTGACCACCATTCAAACAGTCCTTCTTTGCAGTCTCCCATAATTTTTTCTCCTCCACCCATGTCCAGGGAGGTTAGCTACAGTACCACGGACAATAACCTTCGTAATGATGTGAGAGTGAGATCTCTGGAGATGGATTTGTAGCTTTGAGGTTGTTCAAACTGGACTTTACTGCAGCACAGTACTGATACACAACATGCATGTGATTGTTTGCACAGCTGTACAGATGTTCAAATGATGTTTACAGCTCTTTATTACTTTAAGGACTTTTTAAATGTATTATATCTTAATTCATTTATTGTCTAGTGTATTTTTCTCTCTTAGTGTAATATGTATGGCTCACACCAAGTAAAATTCCTTGTATGTGCAACAAACATGGCAAAATAAAGAGATTCAAATTCTGATTCTGATTCTGATACTTTTTCAACACTTCAGATTCTCATATCCTCAGAGAGCTCTTCCCTTTTCTTTCAGTTATTTTATATAACTGGTTGAACGTGTGATTTCGATATTGCCAGCGTAACCTGTTACTCACCACAGATACAACTTCAGGAAGCAGCACATGATTGAAATCTCGTTATTTCTTAACATTTTTACCCTTTGGGGTCTAAAATGGAAATTTTCGATTATTAAATATCTTCTTAAATTTGCCTATAAAGGCACTTTTGTTAAGTTTTGATATGTTTTATATCAAACTGTTCAGAACCAGCTCGGCTCTCGCTACAATAAGACCCAATGTGACCTAGAGCGCTGTGTGAAGAGATACTCTGACCCTAAACCTTTGAAGAAATTTATATCCATATTTCCTGTGAAAACACACCTTTACTTATGCAGACGAAGTGCATGAACTCCATCTACCTGAGTGTCCACAAAGCAGTGAAATGTATAAATTAAATGATATATAAACAGTGAGAGGCAGAGGATGGGTTTCAGAATGTCCATTGGTCGGTTTCACACAAAGCCGGTAGACGGACGCACAGATCCACCAATTACAGGTGGATTACAGGACCAATTACAGGAGAGGCAGGTGACCAACACACGAATCCATTAGTTAGACACAACAAGAGGCAGAGACGAGTATCTCAACCCATAATAACTCCAGATATGTCACGTATGGTCTGGCAATGAGATGCAATGGAAAATGCGGAGTCAACTGTACTGCGCCAAAACATCCAGAAACATCCGATTTAGAGTGCCCACACATTCCTAGGCCCCAGGGGCTTCAAAATTAGCCAATAATTTTGTCCAGAGCTCCATTTCCGTAAATCCCAGGAGGAAATGTGCATTTTCTGAAAGAACTACAAGGGCGCCTATATTTTTGCCCATGACTATATAAGGCAATTTGGCCTAGCATGTGGAGAAAACAGGGAGAACAGACCAAGCTCCTTACAGGACTATGACTGGAATATGGATTGAACCCAGAACCGGTAAAGCTGTTGCCTGAGGGTTAGGGAAGCAGTCTTATAAGCAAAAGGTTGCCGGTTTGATCCCCTGCACCGACAGGACACGACTGAAGTGCCCTTGAGCAAGACGCCTAACACCCAAATCTTCCCCAGGAGCTGCAGCTAGGCCTCACTGTGCTCACTGTCACCCCTAGTGTTTGTGTGTGTTTACTACAAGTCAAGTCAAGTCAAGTCAAGTGGGTTTTATTGTCATTTCAACTACATACAGAGTACACAGTGAAACGAAACAACGTTCCTCCAGGACCATGGTGCAACATAGACAGTGCATACAGAACACAAGTGCAACACAAACAAACAAGTGCAAACAGACAACACAATGCAGTACAGACAAAGAATAATAAATAATTGCCGGTAGTGTGCAAATTGTGCAATGTGTAATGAATAGAGTCCAGTGAGGTAGTAAGTTATTAGTGCAAATGCTTTGTGCAAAAATGTTTCCCCTTTTATCTGGGGTAAATGGTTGGAGAGAGAGAGAGAGAGAGAGAGAGAGAGAGAGAGTGCATGTAACAGAAAAGACATCAGTTCAGAAGTTGAGTTGAGGAGTCTGATGGCTTGGGGGAAGAAGCTGTTGCAGAGTCTGGTCGTGTTGGACCGGATGCTGCGGTACCTTCTTCCTGATGGCAGGAGGGAGAACAGTCTGTGTGAAGGGTGGGTGGAGTCATCCACAATGCTGGTTGCTTTGCGGATGCAGCGGGTGGTGTAAATGTCCATGACGGAGGGGAGAGAGACTCCGATGATCCTCTCAGCTGTCCTCACAGACTCTCACAGGCAGGTTAAAGGTGGAGGTCAAGTTTTTGACCTGTTATCTGTTCTTTTACATATCCATGAGTAAAGCTCTTTTAGGTCTCTCCCACATAGATCAATCCACATTGACAGCAACTTTCATAAACAACATTATCAGAGCTATGTAATATACCCTTTTATAGTATTATTTTTATCCATCCTGGGATCTCAGCCTCAAACTGACCCTGAACTCCCACATTTATAATTCCAGATGGAAATGGGAAGGATGTAGATCCGGATGTACAAGCCAGAAAATTCTTGTCATTTTTTGCTCTTCTGGTTTTTACACAAGGAGTTTGGCCAAAAATACGTCATGAATGTGCCAGTGTTTCCTAAAAACCTTCAACAGCTCCAGGCATTGTGGAGTATAAGTGGGTATACATGATCAAAAACTGAACAGTTATAATTGTTGTTAGTATATATTAATAAAAAAGGTTGTATGACTTAAAAAGTCTGAGACTATATGAATAACACTATATGTAAAAGGGCAAAATTGGGTGCCAGCCTCGTGCCCATAGCTGTACCCCTCAGATGCAGGTAGGAAGCTTAGGGTTCTTCAGCGTCCTAGACCCATTCTGTGTTATTTATCACTGTGCATAGAGACTCATCATCAACCAGAACATCTGTACCTCAATAATTCGGTTGTATCTTTCAATAACGAGGACAAACTGCAAACCAAAAGCCTTAAATGATGGATCACAAACTGAAATGTTTTTACAGCTTCTGGAAACACCCTGGTGGAGTTCCAAAATTCCTGTATGACCTTTATAAAGAGTAGAGATAAAGGGATTCTGGGATACGGTGCAAATGAAAATAATGTTGTCTAAACGGTAATAAATGCATTCTTTATAGTCGTTACTGTTTAGACAGACACCTCAGGTCAGAATTGCTCACCATGGTGATTAAAGTAATATCTTAAGAGTTCCATGACTCTTAAAGCAAGTTATTACACAACAAGGTTATCAATACACTGTCTGATGCCATAAAAATATAAAGAAATAAACAACAGTATATTATAAATTACATTAATATTACTAATACAGTACATATACTGTTGTTATTATTATTATTTTACAATAGTTTTGAGATAAGCAATTAGCTTAAAATGTGTGTTTGAGACCCAATAATAGTAAAAAAAAACTGTACATACGGAGTGTTTTTTTGCCTAAATAATATCCAAATAAAGCATAATATTTCAGATTTACCACTATTTATCATCCTCGACATTCGTGCATATCATTGTTGTCAGAACAAAACTTTCAGTTTTTAGCAGAATTTCAAAGCAGCAGGTTAATACTTAATGTAAATACACCAATAGAAATTATCCAAAATTATCATATATATATATATATATATATATATATATATATTTTTTTTTTTTTTTTTTTTTTTTTTTTTTTACATTAACTTCCAGCATTATGCCATTTTGGTATTATGCAATTTGGTATTTCTTGCTCCAGGGCTCCCCCTACAGCCAGGCAGAGTAATTTGCATTTTGAGCTGCCACTACAGGACATGCTTTACACATGCATTTGTGGACAAGCTGAGAGATACAGAACCGTCACTGAAAGGTAAAGAAGCAAGTGGGCTGAGGCGGTAGAGCCATATTACAGAATTTTACACTAATATGACTCAGTGCTACGCAGTTCTCACGGACATTCTGGCCAAAAGTAGCAAAAATAGAGAATATTCTTGGAATTTGGAATTTCAAGGTAAAATGCTACTTAATTATTTTCCTTCTTCTATAAATTTGCCACTTTGGATGTACATGTTTGTGTTCCCACAGTGTTTATATCCTGCATACATATAAAAGCTCAAAAGACACTGATTGCAGATTCACTGGTCGTTTTGGACTATAAATAAAGGCTGTATCTGAAACGTAGTAGCCACCTTAATGCCTCGCTGCCTTTGCTGTCTCATAGGCCAGTTCTTTATAAAGTAGTGTAGGGGTGAATGTCTCTGTAACTCTGTTAGCTATGTTAGCATTAGCTATTAGCATTTTCACTCAATACAGTACATTATAAGAAAGCTATGATAGCGCACTACAGTTCTGACCTAAATGGGGGCCTTCCTGTCTTATCTAAGTACTGTCTGAGAAGCAGTTGCTACATTTCAGACATAAACAGGATGTCTATATTTGGGTTGTTAGCCGTTATCAATAATCAAGGCTGTTGTTCCGTATAGAGGAAGCAAAATAAGTGCGTTATTATCATATAATCATCATGTCATTTTATTGGACTGGTGTTAAGGCTATTTCAGAGCAACTGGAAGGGACCATTTCAGTCATGAACTCTACATGACCTCCTGTGGTTATCTGACAGCTAATGAGGCTAAGCCCAACCAGATTCTGCAGTAAACAAACTCCAGGCCTCCAAAGCCAACAAGAAAACCTCAGCCCAAAACCCAGGCCATGCCAGTGTGCTCCAACAAGATCCACTTCAGGTCAGGACCCTAACATTGCCACTTTCTTATAAGAGGGCAAGAGGTCACAGCCATGGTAGACACAGGCAGTACATACTCTCTAACTTAGGAGTCAACCTGGAAAGGGCTTAGAATAGGGGAACAATGAGGCATGGAGACCAAGCAGTGGACACAACGTTCTCCTGCCAAAGGTTTGGTTGGGTGGGATCTCCATGGATCACATCAATGAGCTGAAGGTGCTTTTGGTAGGTATGGTGACCACTGCATACACTGCATATAGACCCTCTTAGGACCTGCCTGGTGTTTTGGAGATGTTCTGACCCAGTCGTCCTGTCAAAGTGTCTCAGATTGAGAAGACTCACTTCACCTGTCAGTGGTGCTAATCTTACGGCTGATTGGTGTTTATAAACCTTAAGGTTTATAAAAGGCTTGGCTCGGCTTAACCTGCCATTCCCAATCGATGGAAGACGAGCGTCCAGAACGAACTTCTCCTGGGTGTCCGAACAGCAGAGTCCAACGCTCGCTTTCCTCAAACCCAGACTGAAGACCCTCCTCTTCTGAGAGGACTTGGGTGAGTAGCAGAGTGGTCTCCTTACTGACTTGTGTTTAGCAGAGTCTAAACTTAAAAGATCTTTGAATTTTAGTCTATTTAAACTAGCTGAGGTTCTTCTTGGGTAAATAGCAAAGCACTTTTGTACGTCGCTCTGGAGAAGAGTATCTGCTAAATGCCTTAAATGTAAATGTTATGTATGTAAATGTCCTTAAACCTGACGTGACTGTGGGTTGCACTGGCTCTGCCTGCTGTGAGGACATCAGCCTGCTGTGCTGGAAAATCCCTGGGGAAAGCCAGACATCGCTCAAGCGTTGGCAGGGAAACAAATGACACATGACTATGCAATCCTTGTGCATTACATCACACTGTACGACTGCAGGGACGGGGAGTGCTAACAATACACTCGTAGCTCATGTTGTTTGGGGTACGTGCGCTGAAAGTGCTGAGTGCAAGGGTCAGGGGATGTACTGCTCTTACTGAATCTGATGCAACACTGTGCAATCTTTCTGATTACTGAGGCCAGTTGCAGACAGCTGCATAAACACGACAGCTCTTAAACCTGGCAGTGATTTTGGGTTCTGTGCATGGATGGAAGATGGAAGAAGGGTGGAGAGCAGTGAGAGAAATCTCCAGTAGGAAAATAAAACCACCTTAAGGGCATTTGAGAGGGGAATTTCTTCTGTAGGCGCCGTGAGATGTTCAGAGTTTAGGAGGAAAAATGGAAAGAATTTGAGGAGGTTGAAGGTGCACTCCAAATGCAGCTCCAAAAAAACAACACCCACATAAAGCATTCATGGAAACCTCGTGTTCGTAGAGAGAGCAGAATGCAGATGTACTTTTGGTGAAGTTATGGGGGAAAGTGTTATTAAGCATCTGGCACCTCTAGCATCTTAAACTGGCACTGAAAGCGAGACACACAAACATTATGTTTGGTGGAGAAGAAGGGAATTCCATTAGGAGGGAATTCCCCTCTTTGTTGCAAAAGTAAATCATCCTCATAAAAGCCATACACTGGAACACTCTGCTTGAGGAACATGTGGGCTGTAAAAGCCTCCTCACAACAACTCCCTCAATGTTACACTAAATTATGATAGTTTGCATCACTTGGTACAGTCCTCCCCTCTACCCTCCAGGGGGACATAGGTCCTAAAAAGGTATTTGTGAGTAACTACGTTTTTGTAACTGAGTGTCTTGCTATCCCTTTCTGCTGTGACACTGAGAATTTCCCCACTGTGGGACTAATTAAGGATTATCTTATCTTATCTTAATGCTACAGAGCCTCTGAAAGGACATAGTAAGGAGGAGTCCTTAAACTTAGGGTCCTGCCTACGAAATGACCTAATTAATACGACTCGTGTTACGCATTGGACTCGAGTCATATGAACTATTTTGATCGGAATTTAAAAAATTGGAAAATGATCCCAAGATCTATGTCAGGATGATAGTCTCAAGGTTTATAGGAAGGTTTATTGCATTACCAACTCTGCCCTGTAGATGGCACAAATATGTCGCCCTAGTGGCTAGGCCATCTGCAATTCAGCCTGTTCTGATGGAAACTGAAAAACAAAGGCCGTGTTTCAGGTACTGTTTTTTATTCAAAAGCAGATACAGCTTTCTAATAATAATAATAAGATAATACTGATCTCAAGATATTTTATCTCAGGATAATAATTTCACAGACTGGATGTTTAAAAAAAAACATTATAGATTAAAATGCATCCTTTTTCCTTCATTCAATCATGGTAACCCTTTTTTTCGTCTAGCTTTTTTAGTATTTTAATATGACATGTATTCACTTATACATTTTATCCTCTTTTACAAGGTCAGGTTATTTCAACAACTCTCCTCCACCAAGAAGACCAAGGAGCTCAATGTGACCTACAGGAAAACCAAACACCAACGCACTACTGTACAGATCAACGGGGCTGAGGTAGAACGTGTCTTCACCTTTATGTTCTTGGGCATCCACTTCTCCGAGGATCTGTCTTGGACTAACAAGAGGAGCCTGAGGAGGGATCGTCTATCTTATCATTTCTCATTTTCTATCTTATCATCTCTCTCATTTACTTACAAACATTCACAGATGCACCATCTCTACTGTGGCTGACAGGAAGGCCCTACAAAGGGTAGAGAAGGTTGCTCACTGAATAACTTTGTCCCCTCGGGGAGGAAATACAGGAGCATCCGTGCCAGAAGCAGCTGGCTCAGGAACAGCTTCCTCCCTACATGCATTACACTATTGAACTCCTCATTACACTGACAGACACAAACCATTACACTGCACTGAAGCCCCACACTGGCTGTACCACTGCCTCATTATACTTATGATGCACTACTCTTATGTCAGTATGTTAATCGTTCCTTGTTTATTCTAATTTAATCTTGCACTCTGTATACACAATACTGACACGTCTGCACTCTGTTATATTTTCACTTCTGGTAGATGCTAAGTGCACCTCGTTGTCTTGTACTTGTACAGAGCAATGACAATAAAACCTTTTGACAGCGTGGTGGTGTTGCACTTTGTTGTACTTACAGTTTATGAGGGCCCACTTTATTTGATCATTTACATCACAGGGGCAGGAGCAGGAGAAAGAGCAGGAGCAGAAAATGGAGAAGGAGCAGAAAAAGGAGCAGGAGCAAAAGAAGGAGCAGAAGAAGAAGGAGCAGGAGCTGAAGAAGGAGCAGAGTAAAGAGCAGAAGAAGAAGGAGCAAAAGAAGGAGAAGGAGCAGGAGCAAGTGCAGGAGAAGCAACAGGGACAGGAGCAGGAGAAGGAGCAGGAGCAGAAGAAGGAGCAGGAGCAAGAGGAAGGAGCAGGAGCAGAAGACGGAGCAGGAGCAGAAGAAGGAGCAGAGTAAAGAGCAGAAGAAGAAGGAGAGAGCAGGAGCAAGTGCAGGAGAAGCAACAGGGACAGGAGCAGGAGAAGGAGCAGGAGCAAGAGGAAGGAGCAGGAGCAGAAGACGGAGCAGGAGCAGAAGAAGGAGCAGGAGCTGAAGAAGGACCAGGAGCTGAAGAAGGAGCAGAGTAAAGAGCAGAAGAAGAAGGAGCAAAAGAAGGAGAAGGAGCAGGAGCAGAAGAAGGAGCAGGAGTAAAAGGAGAAGAAGAAGGAGCAGAAGAAAGAGCAGGAACAAGTGCAGGAGAAGCAACAGGGACAGGAGCAGAAGAACGAGCAAGAGCAGAAGAAGGAGCAGGAGCAAGAGGAAGGAGCAGGAGCAGAAGAAGGAGCAGGAGCAGGAGCAAGAGGAAGGAGCAGGAGCAAGAGCAGAAAAAAGAGCAGGAGCTGAAGAAGGAGAAGGAGCTGAAGAAGGAGCAGAGTAAAGAGCAGAAGAAGAAGGAGCAAAAGAAGGAGAAGGACCAGGATCATGGTTTGTAATAGAGACGTGTGAGAGTGTGAGAACCTTTTAAAAGCCTCAGAACCAAAGCTGGAACCCTGCTCCCCGATCATCTATTCATGTCTGCTCAGTAACAGAATACACTCGACTGCGGCAGGATGAGACTCTCTCAGCTCTCATTACTTTTAACAATGGTACAAAAACAAAAAAACATGCCAATGAGATCAGTGCTGGGAAAGCCCAGAGGCCACAAGAGACAAGTGCATGCATGTGAAAGTGTCCAGGAAACATTTGCAAGGAATCCTCATTCTGGACCTTGTTCCAAATTCACAGGGGCTTCTGAGTAAATAAACAGGCTTAGGCTTCGGCAGGCTTACATCATGCAGCTGCAGGGGAAATAATCAGTGGGTTATGGGCAGGTTACACCTTACAGGAAGCTCTTAATGGTTCTGAATATTACCCTGCTTGAAAGGTCCTAACATCTCATTAGGCCAGCTTCCAAACCCCAAAATTAGCATAAGCTTAGTCAAGGGCACCAGTAGGCCATTAGCCCCTGCTAAATGATTGTACACAATATGTACACACTCATTCATGGAGATACACTGATCACCTCAAGGTATGAATCTGGGTTTCATGTTGACAATTCTGACTCTCACCTCTTGGCTCCTGAGGATGCTGCAGTTATCTCAGAGAAGGAAAGCTTGGCCATTTGAGGTTGGATGGGAAAATATGAACAGAAGCAGGAGGATAAGATTCTTTTCCCAAGCAAATGTCCAGAGGTCAAATCAGCAGGATGCATTACAGAGTGGAACAGAGGAAGGGGATATTACAAAGTACTACACATCACATTACATCACCCGGTGTGTTTCAGCGGTGTTTTAGGGTGTGATGGAGCTTTACTGAGAATAGGCTTATCACAAACAACAAAGCCAGTTCAGGTTGGATCACTGGAACGCCTCGCTTGCTAATGGAGAATTACTACCACACCTTGTGGGAGACCAGGGTTTGATTCCTGGTCTGGGTGACTATGCTGTCCTACACCAATAAGAGTCCTAGGCCAAGACTCCTAACACTACATTGGCCCAACGCTGTAATACGAGTAACAGCTGGATAAGAGCGTCAGCTAAATGCCGTAAATGTAAATGATGATGATGACTCTTGCAGTTCTGTGGAGTTCTGTTATAATATAACAGTAAGGGTGCGTCCCAATTGCGTGCTAATTGCTAACTAGGTATTGAGTATAAAGTATCATACAGCAGATCTGACTCGGCCATGCAGATTTCACCCTTTCAACACCCGGAGAATGCGACCCTTCCTCTCTAGAGAGGCCACATAGGAGCTTGTTCAGTCTTTTGCAGAGCCGGCCCAAGGCATACTCCAATTACACGACCGCTTAGGGCTCCCAATGCCACCAGGGGGCCCCCAAGAGCATCATGATATCATGATAAAAAATACATATTTAAAAAAAAAAGTTGGCATAGTTGGCACACCAATACTGGTTTAATCAATTCCTGCTGCTGCCACTGTTGGGCAAATGCAGATATGCGACGCTTGGGTGGTGGATAAAGGCCCGGGCGCTTCAGCGTATTGCACAATATCTCCCCTATGAAATGATGAAGCATCTGGTGCTGAGGTGGTGGTATGGGGGACCCCAAATGAAAATCTGCTCAGGGCCCAATAAAGGCTTGGGCCCGCTCTGGTCTTTTGTCACTTCAAGACTTAACTACTGCAGCTCTCTGCTGGCTGGTCTTCCCATGCGCTCCATCAGGCCCCTGCAGCTGATCCAGAATGCAGCGGCACGGGTCGCTGTGTTCCTGTAGCTGCTGCCCAGCTCATCAGATTCAGAACCCTGACTCTGGTCTACAATACCAAGACTGGACCAGCCAGCCCCTCCATACTTGATGGCGATGGTCAAAAGCCGATCTGCACCCAGAGCCCTTCCAGCTTCAAGTACGGCTCGGCTCGACCCGCCATCCTTTAAGATCCACGGAAGACGAGTGTCCAGGCTTCTGCTAGATGATTTAAAAGCTTTGATATTAAAGCCAGTGTTATGTGCTATAGTCTGTGTTTGCCATGTGGGCTCATTAGTAATTTAGCCCAGCTGTGTATTAATAGGCCAAATCTAGAAATATGGGCGATTAAATGGACGATCCAGCTCCTACCCATAGGGAATGACCAGGTCATTTAGTGTCAGCAACTGCAAATATTCACCTTAATATTCACTGAATACACTTTAATTATAAACACATAAAAAATCATAATACATTTAAAACACACTTTTATCTGTCTCTGTTGTCCCATCCCTCCCCAAAAAGTCAGAATCTGATCGGATCTGCCTTTGAGTTTGACTCTGGGTCGTCCCGCCCTTCGCAAAATGAAGATTCTGATTGGATCTGCCTCTGAGTTTAACTCTCGGTTGTCCCGCCCCTCCCTGAAATAAAGATTCTGATTGGTCCTGCTGCAGAGTTTGACCCTTAGGTCTCCCTGTTCGTGCCCGCTGGGTCAGTGTGGTGGAAATCTACATATCGGGCCGGATTAGAACCTTCATCTGGCCTTTTGTCCGAGATCCTGCTCTGTATAGGTTTTGACTGGGATGAAGAACAAGTGTGTTTTGCTGGAGCTGAGGTGCCAAACCCGACCCGGCTGTCTCCCAAAACCAGCTTAATGAAGAAGCCCCAGGCTGTTGTTTTGAGAACGCCAGGCAAGCGAGAACATTCAAGTTCAAGCAAAGGTTGGAGCCTTTGGCACAGACGAAGATCTCACAAGTCTCACAAGGTTTAAGGCTGTGTCATAACAAACGTGTCACGTGATATATCCTTTATTGGTGCTGAATTTCAGTTGTTCCTAGCACTAATACCATAGTAATTACAAGCACTGCAGGAAATATCGGTGGGGTGGAAATTCATGGGTCAGAGAGAGGTCTGAAGAGGGAACAGCAATAGGAGGACTATATCCAAAGGTGTAGAAATCACTGTTTATTTTTTCAGAATGCCATTTCCTGAAGCATACAGTATATAAAGATCAGTCTCAGCACTGGTTGTGGACCCTGATAAACCGTTGATACTGTGATACAATTGAACATATTCAGATACATATACAGCTCCTCACTACAGCTACAGGTAAGGTGCAGGATGAGGGAGAGAGAAAGGGGGGGGCACATTTCAGGGTGTTGTTATGTTGTTATAAATGTTATAAAAGGTCATGAGATGGGATTCGGCATAAGCCAGAAAAGACAGGCACAAGACAGCTGTGCGATCGGCCACATTGTGTAGCTATGAGATTTGTCAGGTGTGATAAGGTTGTAATACAGTGTTAGTCGTGTGGTCAGATCTGTGCAGTGATCTAAACGTTTGTGCCATCATCCTCTCAGTGGTCTGAGCAGCCACAGAGTGTAAACATCGCGGTTCTGAAGGTTTCTGTTATTTTTCGTGTTGTCAGTAGATATTTACTGCTATAGAAATAGCTTAAATTAAGCATTTCTGATCGCATAATGTGCACGACTCCCCGTGAGGAGAGTTTTTCGAAGCCCTCTGCTTCTTGCAGTCCCAGGAACTGGCCTACCAGTTGCAGCACATCCAGTGGCAGCTAGTGGTTCAGTTGCCTGCTGAGTGTTTCTCCCAGTCTATGCAAATGGCTCGGCATCACGAGACCTCTCCTCCAAGCGTTCGTAGCATAAGCTTGAGATGTCCTGCTTAATCTCCATCTGATCTCCTGTGGAGGAAGTCAGACTATCAGTGAGAATGCCTCAGTTATGGAAACTGAGGAAATAAGGTGAAAAGGTGAGGTTTGTGGGGCAGTGTTGGCTCCGGGCTATAATTGATGACAGGGTTGTGGGTTTAATACCCGGCTCGACAAGCTGCCACTGTTGGGTCCTTGAGCAAGGCCCTTTACCCTCTCTCTGCTCCCCGGGTGCTGGAGTTGGCTGCCCACCACTCTGGGTGTGTGTGTGTGTGTGTTCACTACCACAGATGGGTAAAACGTGGTAATGACATTGATGACAGAGACTAGGCTTCTCCAAAACAATAAAACCAGTTAATGTTGGATCACAGAAGTTTAATATCTTTTTTTTTTAAAGATCTGATCTTCTAAGTCACAAACCTGCCCGCCAGTTGCAGCACTTACGGCTGCAGCTAGTGGTTCTGCTGCCTGCTGAGGGTTTCTCCCAGTCTCCTGATGAGCTCCGCAAACTCCTCTGTCTCATGAGACTTCTCCTCCAACAGCTCGTAACGTAAGCTCGAGATGTCCTGCTTAATCTCCTTCAGCTCCCCTGCGGAGAAGGTCAGAGCATCAGTGGAAATTAGGGAATATCTAACCAGTATCATTCATTTCACTTCAATATTAGACAGAGGACACAGAGGCATTATTAATATCATGACATGTCAATGACATCTGTATTTTTTTTAATATTGAGAAACATATCGCAGATATAAAATACATTGCAATGTCAGTTTTCCCCAAATCCTGCAGCTAGAATGGGAATGCCTCACTATTCGTTATTAAAAATAGCTTAGATGAGTCAACTAATTTATGATCAACTAATCTGCAACTAAGACCCTTGCTTTATGCAGTCCCATGAACTGGCCTGCTGTAATGCTTCAACTAATTTTTTTTTATGAGTTATTCACAGTATTCCTATTCCAATCTTCACACACAATTCCAGATTTTCAAAGTTTTCTGTAAAATTAAAATACACAGAAAAAGACTGTGATTACCTTGCAGAGGATTATTGTTCAAAATGAACCTACATGTCTTTTCATTTGAATAGTTTTTAAATAATAAACATTTCTTGAGACTATTTTGCATTATAAAGTCCTGCATTAACCTAAAACTGCAAGAATGGATTTTATAAAAACATATTTAATAAAAAAAAAAAAATTTAATAATTGTAATTTTTCAGAACTATCCTAAATCAAATTCTTCTGCATAAGGTAGCGTATTCATACCTGTGTTATGTAATACACATGCACATTCAACTCTACTCTGTACTACATTCTTTAACTTTCTTTAAAGAATGTTCTTCTTTCTTTGCGTTTTTCTTTTACTTAGCTTTACCAGAGTATACTTTAGTGTACATATATATATATATATATATATATATATATATATAATTTTATAATTATAAAAATATTAATATATTAAATATAATTGTTTGTTTATTTATTTTTTTTATTATACTTATTTTGTTTTTATTTTTTATACTGATATTTATAATACTTTTAATAAATCGAGGAACTGCTAAGTAAGAATTTCACTGTACTGTTTCAACTGCCTGTTTCTGAAACTTAAAATCTGTGATGTAGCTTTAGCTTTAGCTTTTAGAGACATTTACAAACACTTAAGATGTCTGGTTTCATTCACTACTGCTGTAAACAATTCTGCCACTGGTCGTTTTCTCTAAAACGGAGCATATCACACTAAAACACTGATGATGACGTTGTTTACGTGTGAACCATTGAACTGTACAGAGGTTTTAAATCTTTAGTGAAATTCCCCTTTAAAATGAGTCCTCTATGAGATCAGGCCTCAGATTTTAACGTTTTTTCACAGTTAAAGCTGCACCTTTGTTTTCATGTATTCATGTGTGTTTTATCATCAGCTGTGTATCTGAAGTTCACAGTAAATGAGGGGAAAGGGTGCTGAATTATGGTAACACTGCAAAACAGCATCCTATATCCCGTACCTTCATTTACTTCATCGCTCTCTTTGTCCATCTGCGCTTTTATGACGTATCTCTTGATGAGTCGTTTCATGATTCTCTGTTGGGGAAAAGTGCAGACAAGGGTGACGGTGATAAGGCTGCATTTTCTAAGAGGACGAATGAATGAATGCTTCAAGGCCTGGTTATCATCATCAGGATCATTTACCCGATAGCGACTTGATCGAGGTGATCCTCTGTAATCGGAACCTTTATGTTTGCCCAGCTGAAATGAAAACAACACAACAAACATTTCCTGTAATTATTTCAGCAACGACCTGCTGGGTTCTTCTCCTTGCTATTGCGTTAATTAGACACAAGGTGGAGACATACACCTATTAATGGTGGCAATGCGAAATTTCTAGTGTCGCATTCTTTTTGTGTAAGTGGTGGAGGACCAGCAAACGTCAGACCTACAGATGTTTAAAATGTTGTACATTGTCCTGCCAGTACATATGAAACCTACAGACTCAGGACAGGGCTAGGGAAGTCAGAACTCAGACCTGGAGAGCAGATTCCTGCACAGCCGTGCGCTCGTCCTGTGCAAGCACACCTGATTCAACTCACCTGTTCGTTAATGCTAAGGTCTAGTTCTGGGGTCTTTAAATCCAGGCCTGAAAGGCCAGTGTCCAGCACAGTGAGGCGATTTCCCTCATTAGCAGACAATTTGATCCTGTTGGGCCAGGATTTGAAGGACACTGGTCTAGTTGATGTGAAAACAGCAGACTGTGCTGGATCCTGGCCCTTAGTCTCCCACCTCTGATCTAAGGACATTGTAGCTTCAGATTTATGGAGTGTTTCTTTAAAAGAGTAAACTGTGTGTCGTGATAAAATTAATCATGAAGTATCATCATATCGCCCTATCCAAGTTTAATTCTTCACGCACCATTATTATCATATTTTTATGCAATATTTCTTGCAAGTCAAAAAATTCTGACATTAATATTTTCCAAAATCACATTAAACCACTCTAAATGACTTTGCATCTGAGCTGGGCAATATGACGATATTTTTTGTATTGTGATCAATTTTTTGTTATGGTGAGAACAATATGCTTATCTAAGTGCTTAATAAACACTGATCAGTTGCAGGTTTCATTACTAACAGTGTGATTAGACTGAAGGGTTCATTAGATGAAGAGCAGCAGATGTTGAGTAGAAATCACTGTATTCAGTACAGGAGAGGATCTGAATAGTAGTTTATAAGAATCTGTAGATACTGATGTCTGTGTATCGCTAAAAAGGTCTTTAAATATTGTGATATAGTATTTTTACCATATCGCCCAGCCCTACTTTACACCATTATTAAATTATACACGAATTATAAGAAGGCCCTGTTCACTCACTTCTATGGTGACCCTGTTTTTGGTACCTTAATTTTTAGTAGCATACATTTGCCCTGCAGCCCTTTTTTACAGCTGATATGTCTGTGTCTCACTTCATTGAGCTCCGTGTCTTCCTTTTCACCGTCCTTCTGTCTGCGCAGAGGTGTCAGCAGAAGCTGCTTGATCTTGGAGGCCAGGCTAACCACTGACTTGGGACTGGGAACCAGGTTAAAAGGCACAGGCAAAGTCCCCCCTTCCTCGAAGTAGGAGAACCACAGCTTTGCCCTGGCAAACTTCCACTCCACATCTGCATCGTCCTGCCAGCCAAAACGGAAGACTAGGTTAAAGAGGATGTGGGCTACAGAGTCAGCAGCTGCAGTAAATATGCTGGGAATGCAGCTATGTGATTATTTTCACCCCTATTAATCATTGCATGTCCTCAAAGGACCAAAATGAAAGGGCTTCAAGCGTAATCTATTAATCATAACGATAACTCAAAGCAGCCTCTGAGTACAGTGAACTCCCCAGAGAACTATCAGACACATTTGTTGAGTTTAGCTTTTGGTAATTAATGTTTAGGTAAGGTAAAGGATCCAGGGAATTGAGGTAAACTGAGATGCTGGTGCTGTCGTCCCGCTGCTTGCACACAATCACTCTATCAGGTTTGTGGATGGTGGAGCGGAGGGATGCCAGTGTTTCAGGGTGCTCCCATGTCTGTGTTACCTTCTGGCTTCTCCCTTTAAAATAGGCTGTTTAAAAAGTCAGACCTGCTGGAGCCGTCAGAAGCACCCTGATAATGTTCACGTTCTCTGTTTTCCAGAAATCCAATTAGTACTAATTCTATCTATCCGTCCACCTGAAATGAAAGACTGACCGCTTGGCTCCCTGCTAGACGCACCTGACCAGCTGCCCACCCCACCAGACCTGCTGCTGAGCTCTCCTGCTACTCCTTCTACTCCCGGTCTACCACCCTCCTGCTACTGAACTCTGCCTACTGACCATGTTGAAGTTTACATGGACTCTATTTGCTACTCTTATTAATATTACCACCATAACCCATCATTACTTTGATTATTCTTACCATCTCTACTATGATTATATTAGATTTACTATATTATGATAATATCAGCACACAGAGGAACAGTTTAGGTAGTTTGGTGACTTTTATAATCAACCATTTATAAATGGTTCTGATCAGAGGAGGATAGATGAGCCGGGCCCCCCTTGTGAGTCTTGGAGTCTTGGGGGGGGGGGGGGGGTATGTTAATGTTGATCTCTTGTCCTAATACTGAATTCCTGTAAAGCTGCTTTGTGATAATAGCAGTTGTAAAAAAGCCAGACTCTGACACTGAACTGAACTGAATTGAAGAGAATAGAATTGAATAGAAAGGCTGCATGACCTTGAAGCATCAGTGAAATACTGTATATCAGAATGTCTAGCAGCTACATGCTCATACATGTTCAGACGCACCAAATTAGAATAGAAAGCTGCTGATATTAGAATAAACACTAATAATAACACTCCTACAGAAAGTGGAGGTGGTTTTCCGTCACTGTGTTCATCATTAGAACATCTCCAAAGTTCTCCTCTCTCATGGAGTCTAGTATTATTTAGAGTTCTCCTCAGATCAACACCTGGTTTGGTGGTAAATCAGGGCTTAATGATGGTAAATCAGGTGAGCTGCTGCTGCTGCTGCTGATGGAGTTGAACACATCCTCCACGCTGTGCTGGCTGGACTGGGGGGCGTCCAGGAGAACCCTGGAGGAACCGAGCTCTGTTCTTCAGACTAGCTCACCGACAAGCTTTCTTCAGAATGAGAAGCTCTTGTTTCTCCTTTTTACTGGATTTATGTTCAGCTGCATCCACTATTCTGGAACACAGTGCTTCCACTGCTCCACAGCTCAATGCTGGGGGGCTTTACACCCCTCTACTAGCCCACGCCTGGCATTATTAGGCAGCATGGTGCCGATAGGTTCATGATGTTGATCTGCTCCAGAGAGTCCTATTCTATTGGCAGTACTGCTCTACATGGACCAGACAAGCTGTGTTTGTGTGTGTGTGTGCATTTGCACATCTGTCAGCAGCAATGGATGCAGCTTAAAGTAGCTGAATGCATTCATTAGAAGGGGTGTCCGAAAACTTTTGGACATATAGTGTATGTTGAAGGCAGATCATGATTATAAGTGAGGTACTGACTGACATTTACAGGAATGCTCAGAATTTCAAGATTTTAAGGATTTAATGAATTGGATAGTGTGTATGTATGTGTGTGTGTGTGTGTGTGATGTCCAGATTACCTCAATTTCCTGAAACGAGCTGTTGATCATAGCAATGAGCATGTTGAGCAGGACGATCACCATGGTAACGTTGTACACTCCATAAAGTACATAGCCGATGTTTTCGATGAACTTGTGTCCGTTATTAATGACCACTGATTTGACCTCGGAGAGTCCAAAAATAGCCCAGAATAACGTTTTAAAGCTCTCCTCGACGCTGGATGGGGGGTGGGGGGTGGGGGGGGGGTAGAGAAGAACGGTTAAATAGTGTGTGTGTGTGTTTTCAAAACAGAAAATCATTAAATTTCATAAACCAAACATTTAGGCCATTAGTGTGTTTGCACACTGCAGCATTAGCCTGGACGAGGTTAAACCACCGTAAACACGGAGCACCTAAACAGGATTCTGCTGTTTATCTCTCTCAGGATGAAAGATAAGCATTAGAAACAGCATTAGCCCTCGCTCCTCAAGGCCAGTTTAACAGCCATGACATTTCATGTCAAATCATTTAGCCCTTCCCGGAAAAGTCACCCTGGAACCTTGCAGTAAAATAAGAAAACTCGCTAATCTTAGGCCTAAATTGACCTATGACCTTTATCAATCCAATCTGCCCTGTTCACAAGCCAGAGACCTCGCTTCATTTATTTAATTTCCAATTAAAATGGCCATTAAGTTCAGTTAAGTCATTTATCATCATCAGGAAAAAAAAGCAGGATGCATATTTACCAGAAAATAATACTGAATCCTCAAAAACAGAGCAGATCAGTGTTTGGTGAGTTCAACACGCCCAGCCCAGTTAAACCACAAACTCCAAAAATCTATTGTCCCCCTGTACTGAGTGAAGTAGTTTATCAGCCAACGCATGTTTAGTGTCTAGCTAGCTTATTTAGTTTGCCAGTGGAGCTACAACCCAGTGTATACTATATATGTCCAAATAGTTGTGGACACCTCTTCTAATGAATGCATTCAGCTACTTTGAGTTGCACCCATTGCTGCTGACACAGATGTGCAAATGCACACACAGCTTGTCTAGTCCTTGTAGAGAAGTACTGCCAATAGAGTAGGACTCTCTGGAGTACTGGCACTATTGGCACCATGCTGCATAATAATGCCAGGCGTGGGCTAGTAGAGGGGTATAAAGCCCCCAGCATTAAGCTGTGGAACAGTGGAAGAACTGCGTTCTCTGGAATGATGGTGGAGGAGCTCCATTCAGTACTTTTGAATGGGATGAGTTGGGGAGTTGGGGATGATGAGGTGTGGTCTGGTGATCATCAACCTACATCCTGACCTCACTAACGCTCTTGTCACTGAATGCAATCAGATCCTCACAGCAATGCTTCATTAGAATCTAAGTCTTCTTCTTTGGACAGTAGAAGCAGTTACTCCAACAAAAGCAGGATCAGCTCTTTTTTAATGCCCTTGATTTTGGAAGAAACAGTGAATAAGCAGGTGTCCCAATACTTTTGTCCATATAGTGTATCTCCTGTGAAATGACTAACTAAATAAATAGAGGGCGGTCTCAGACTTATGCGCAGTTGTACGTATCAACTGGGGACGCACCGATCCATCTTTTTCTGTTCAGATACCGATACATGAACCTTACGTATCGGCCGATACCTGATACCGATCCGATATCGTTGTTAAAATAATAAACCATATACCTGACCATCTGGGAGAGACATCAGGCATCAGGATTGGTGTAATCAATACTAAGTTAGTAAAATAAATTATAACAAATGAACACAGATATAAATTAACCCAATTTCTGTTTATTGGTCACTAAAATGAATAACTGTGCTGGACCTCGGCACAGAGTCGTCTGGGCTCAGGACTTTTATTCTGAAATTCTGTCTGTCTGTGAGACTAAAGAGGAGCTAGCAGCAATGTGTATGGCATCTGTAGTTTACTTTGATCCTGGGTTATGCAATCTAGAAAACCAGGGGTGAGAGAATTGGGATCCGTGAATGGATCGGTCCTTTGGATCAGACTAATTATTCGATAGCCGATTCAGCAAATTTTGTTAGTTTCAGGATCGATATCCAATCCTAGTATCGGATCAGTGCATCCCTACTATCAGGGCCGTTGGGAGATCAGATTGGCTACATTCTCTGAAAGTAGTTCTTCTAAACTTCTGTCGACTGTGCTACTCACTTTATACGACTGAACATCCTTTGGCCTGTTTACATATCCACTCTCCAGTGTCCAGTCCACTCATTGCATGTGAGTCATTCAATTTGCCAGACGCCCACTGGCAGTATGGCTTTAGCTGTTACTGCCAATGGCTTTCTGATGTTCGCATGTATGTGACGAATGAAAGCATGAATAAACTAGAAATCACTGGGGAAATGTCGAACAATCCTCAGAGTCAACGGCACTTGAAAATACTTCAGTTGTTTAACAAATCAAACATTTGTCAGTAAAAACGTTTGATCTTGAAATTAATTAACATCCATATCTGAAGGTTGTTTGAAAGGCCTCACTCTAGTTTAAAGTCCAGATCAGAAAAGTGCCTTCCTGAACCTTCATTCATTATTCAGAAGCTTTCAGAATGTGTCGCTTCCTGTCAAAAGTTTAAAGACACCTAGGTGTCCAAACATTTTAATAAATAACCATGTTTCTTTTGCAATAATGTAACATGTTTAACAGGTTGTCTAACAATTACAAGGCTTTTAAATCACCTAATCAATCCGTTTTCTTACCTCATTTGACAAAACATACTTTTAAATATATTATAATATAGATCACATATATATTAACATTTACTCAAAGCAACTGCTTAGGTGTTTTGTGTATTCACACAAATTTGTTTATAATATTACTAAATTATTGAATTTAAGCTATACAAAGTTTATCATATTTGATAATCAACAAATTAGGAATTAAAATAAAATAAATAAATTATTAATTATAAATTATGTTAAAATAGAAAGTGTATGAAAATACATTTCTGTGCGGGATAATAAAAATGAAAATGTCTAAAACCATTGCAATACTTTAAACCTAAAACTAAACATATTCTGAATCGGAGTTCACTGTATATACACTGTACTGTCCTTTCATGCTTCCATACATTATTGTGTGGAGAAACACATATAAAACCATAACACATCCATTTTACATGCAACAGAAGCTATAGAAGCTATAAGAATTGTAAGTCGATCAGACTTTTTTAAATCAATCATTATTATTGCAAATATAATGTAAAAAGCACAAAGCAATTTACTTTTCAGAAGTTATTTAACATTAGAGTAAATATGAACACAGGGGAATAAGTATGTTTGAAAAAATACATGTTAATCTTGGTTAAAAGTGGTGGAGTAGCTGTGAGAAGGAACTAAGGATGTGTAGTTCACATTGCAAATTAAAGTTTTAAATAATTCATATTTTATAAAATGTTTAAATACAAATATATAAAAACCTGAAAGTTTTCAGAGAAAGTTTCTGATTTGTCCCTGCACTGTCTAAAAAACAAAAGTGAAAAAATATATTATATGTATAATAATATATATATATATATATATATATATATATAATATATATAATATTATATATAAAGCTAACGCTGTAGTCAAAACCTTTTCAATTAATACTTTTGTATTTGTTTATCAAATGCTAATTGATGTAAGACTTCTTATTGTGTTTCTATTTATTTATTTTATTTTTTGCTTTGTGAATACATTTTGAAAAAACTTGAACTTGAACATGAATATTCTAACTCTAAGTCAAACTGCACTCAGCAAAAAGTCAAATGTATGTGGACACCCCTTACACTAAACAAGTTTGATTATTCAGCCATTCCTATTACTAACAGGTGCATAAATCAAGCATATAGTCCAGTAGTCTTCATAGACAAACACTGACTGGGTTGAAATAAGGAGCTCAAAAGTCACGTTCTCAACAAACCAGTCTGATTACTGACAAGCTCGAGCTGCCCGGTTCAACTGTCAGTGCAGTTCTTGTACAAGAAGAAATATGACACTGATATAAGCTCACAGGGAAGCCCATGGAATAAAACATTTGTCTATCTTTGTTTGCAACACTCACGCCTGAGGTACAAACTGCACCTGGAAGCAACGTCAATGTATAATCTGTCAGTTATGAGCCACCTAAATTTTGGGTTCCAGGTGACACTCATACAGTGTACAGCAGACATCAGCTTACTTACGTTGTGAAGGCATTGTTCTGCTTTGCGCCAAGGTAGTAAGAGTAGAGGTTAAACATGCCGATCATGAAGGCCACAAACACCATGATGAAGATCACCATGAACTTGAATATGTCCTTAACAGTCCTGCCCAGGGAAATCTGCAATGGGCCAAAGCTTTCGTTGGCAGGCAGGATGTAAGCAATCCGAGAGAAGCTCAGCACCACAGCAATGGCATAGAGACCCTCTGAGATCAGCTGGGGGTCTGAGGGCACCCAGTAGACACGTGCTAGATGAAAAACAAAACCCTGGTAAGTCAGGTGCAGATGTGCATGGGTGTAAAGGCAGCTCTAATTGTCAATTAACATTTTGATTAATACAAACAAAACAGACAGAAAATGAAACTTAAGATTTAAAGTTCAGGTGAAGTCATTATTACTGATTTCTCTAATGGTATTACCTTCTGTTCATTACGAATCATTACGATCTAGAATTAGCTGATGAACTGATCTAGAATACGATGATGAACTGATCTAGAATTAGATGATGAACTGATCTAGAATTAGATTATGAACTGATCTAGAATTTGATTATGAACTGATCTAGAATGAGCTGATGAACTGATTGAGAATAAAATGATGAACTGATCTAGAATTAGCTGATGAACTGATCTAGAATATGATGATGAACTGATCTAGAATTAGATGATGAACTGACTGAGAATGAGCTGATGAACTGATCTAGAATTAGATGATGAACTGATCTAGTTGATGAACTGACTGAGAATGAGCTGATGAACTGATCTAGAATGAGCTGATGAAGTGATTGAGGATAAAATGATGAACTGATCTAGAATTAGCTGATGAACTGATCTAGCGGATAAACTGACTGAGAATGAGCTGATGAACTGATCTAGCTGATGAACTGATCTAGAATAAGCTGATGAACTGATCTACAATTAGCTGATAAGCTGATCTAGAATTAGCTGATGAACTGATCTAGAATTAGATGATGAACTGATCTAGAATTAGATGATGAACTGATCTAGCGGATAAACTGACTGAGAATGAGCTGATGAACTGATCTAGCTGATGAACTGATCTAGAATAAGCTGATGAACTGATCTACAATTAGCTGATAAGCTGATCTAGAATTAGCTGATGAACTGATCTAGAATTAGATGATGAACTGATCTAGAATTAGATGATGAACTGATCTAGCGGATAAACTGACTGAGAATGAGCTGATGAACTGATCTAGCTGATGAACTGATCTAGAATAAGCTGATGAACTGATCTACAATTAGCTGATAAGCTGATCTAGAATTAGCTGATGAACTGGTCTAGAATAAGATGAATTAATGTAGAATAGGAATAAACTATTAATGTATGTTTTACTAGGACCTGATGCGTCTGTGTATTGTGTACAGACATTAATAATCAAGTGCAGATCCTCCTCTCCAGGCCTCCAGGCTCTATATTAACAAATGACAAATGTGTAAAATCATGTTGCCCACAGAGCCTGTCAGCTAAATGTCAGCTAATCCAGAGTCGCCACTGCAGTGAAAACGGAGATAGAAAAGACAGCATAAAGGAAACAGAAGGATGGAATCTGGAGATGGATCAATGGACAGATGACAGAATGAAAGGAGGATGGGAGAACAGAGAGAGTGCACTGAGCCAGCGTCCCTGCCAGATCACTGAATGTCCTCAAATCCATCCTTATTATTTTAAGCCTATTTTAAGACTATTAAGCCAGTTCAGCTCACAACACTTACTCATTAAACTCAATGTGAGGAGATGTTCTGTTGCTCTTAACAGGATTGCTGCTACAGTAAATGAACTCCCTGTACTGTCTATAACACATATATACACATATATAACATATATATAACAACTTTTCACACTGACGTAAATTCAACCTACAAAATAGTTGTACTCTTTTTTTATATATATATTTTTGTCATTATTATTTTTGTCATCAATAAGTATAAGATAAGATAAGGACACACATACAAGCCCAGCAGTAATTTCAAAGGAGATGTCATTAGCTGGAGCTGCTTCTTCTGCCAATATAATGCAATGTTACTGTAATTTAGCACAATTTTACAAAACCATACAAAGTCCAGAATAGGTCAGAATACATGAAATATGACATATTATAGGTTAAATCTATTAGAAATGAGATGCTTGAGATCCTTCTCCCATCTCCACAAAAACAGCTTGGACCATTACCAGACCTGAACCATTAAAAAAATAGTTTGAAAAATATTTTTTTTATATTTAGATTTTTCTGTGATGTTTTCCCCTTTTCCTTTTAGTTTGGTACTGTCAATTAACCCACCCATTCGAAGCTCCCCCTAGTACTAGCAATGCTCCCGACACTACATTTACTGTTTACTGTTTACTCAAGAAGAACCTCAGCTAGTTTAAATAGACTAAAATTCTAATCTCTAATCTTAGACTCTACTAAACACAAGTCAATATGGAGACCATAATACTCTTCTCTTCGCCTGAGTACTCTCAGAAGAGGAGGGTCTTCAGTCTGGGTTTGAGGACAGCGAGTGTTGGACTCTGCTGTTCGGACACCCAGGGGAAGTTCGTTCCACCACTTCGGTGCAGGACAGTAAAAAGTCTGGACGCTCGTCTTCAGTGGATCTTAAAGGATGGCGGGTCGAGCCGAGCCGTGCTTGAAGCTGGAAGGGCTCTTGGTGCAGATCGGCTTTTGACCATCGCCATCAAGTACGGAGGATAAGGACCTAACACGCTAACAGTAGACAGAGAGAGAGATGGCAAGCCAGCAGTTCTGTCTGTAATAATAATACTAATAATAATAACTGCCAATAATTTGCTGGTACGTTTCCTGGACTGAGTGAGGTGTGTTACAGTAGGACTGCTGTGGTTCTGTGGAATGGTTCTAACTCCTGGCTTAACAGTGCGCCCGAACTTACCCAAGCGGTAATACTCAATCTCGAAGGGCAGCGTTATGTTTGAGAGGTCCGTGTAGCGCTCGTCCACGTAGCTCTGAGCGGTGTAAGCGTGCCAGAAGGCCATGAACCGCGCTATGAACGATGTCACGAATATGGCCAGCATTCCGAAGTCCAGCAGGTTCCAAGGTTCCAGCAGATATTCCCGGGGACCTTGAGACCAGATTTCTTTGCATTCGGCCCAGATCATTCCTTTAAAGATGGATGAGCAGGAATGATGATAATGACTGGCATTGCATTTGAGTTATAAGTAGATAAAATACCCTAAGGACACACATACACACATTCATTTCAGAGGAGACATCATTAGCTGGAACGATCCATATGTCTTTGCTTCTTCTGCCAATATAATGCAATGTAACTGTAATTTAACCCAATTTTACAAACCATATATAGGTCAGAATACATGAAATATGACATATTATAGGTTAAATCTATTAGAAATGAGATGCATGACCTTCTCCCATCTCCACAAAAACTGCTTGGACCATTACCAGACCTGAACCATTAGTGATGTAATGAATCTGTACGATATAAGAGCCACTGCTGTCCTCTATGGACTGTGCATATGAGCCAGAGCTTTTAAGCAGGGCTGTTTGGGTAGGCTGCTGGTAGGTTGCTGGGATGACAGATGGTAAAAAGGTTGACGAGTTATGGCTCCTCCATGGTTTGCACTGTCCTTGACCCTGAGGCAGTCAAGAGTTATTTAAGGCCAGCAGTGTGGGAACTGTCCTTCAGCTTAGCGGACTGTGAAAGTAGACGGAACGGTTCTAGAGGGGGTGATTGGTTGGATGATCGGCCCAGGCTCTGCTGGTATCAGAACTGGGAATTCTGGTCTTCTGAACTGGGAATATGCCATTTTATTTGAAGTCTAAGACTGATGTTCTATGTTCATTCTATCATGTTTGTGGATGTTTGACCATATGCTCTGTATAGTGAGGCTGTAAGAAAATTACTTTATAAAAAAATCAATTACAATGTCCAAATATTTGTGGACACCCATTTTAATCGATGCATTCAGCTACTTTAAGTTGCACCCATTGCTGACACAGATGCTGCCTAATGCAGGCGTGGGCTAGTAGAGGGGTATAAAGCCCCCCAGCATTGAGCTGTGGAGCAGTGGAGGAACTGTGTTCTCTGGAATGATGGTAGTGGAGCTCCATCTAATACATTTGGGATACTGAGTTGGGGATGATGAATGATGAGGTGGGGTGGTGATCATCATCATCATCATCCAACATCCTGACCTCACTAACGCTCGTCACTGAATGCAATCTAGTATTTACAGCAATGTTTCTGATGTCGGCTGAATTGTGTTTTAGAATATAAATGGACAAAAGTATTGGGACAGCTGCTTACTCATTATTTGTTTCTTTAATCAAGGGTATTAAAAGAGTTGTTCCTGCTTCTGTTGGAGTAACTGTCTCTACTTTCCAGGGAAGAAGACTTTCTACTAAATTCTGTAGAAGCATTGCTGTGAGGATTTGATTGCATTCCGCAACAAAGGTATTAGTCAGGTCAGGACATTGGATGATCACTCCCGCACCTCATCCCCAACTCCCAAAAGTATTGGATGGAGCGCCACCATCATTCCAGAGAACACAGCTCTTCCACTGCTTCACAGCTCAATGCTGGGGGGCTTTATAACCCTCTAGCCCACGCCTGGCATTAGACAGCATGGTGCCAATAGCTTTAGGTTTATCTGCTCCAGAGAGTCCTATTCTATTGGCAGTACTTCTCTTCAGGGAATAGACATGCTTTGTGTGTGCATTTGCACATCTGTGTCAGCAATGGGTGCAACTTTAAGTAGCTGAATGCATTTATTAGAAGGAGTGTGCAAAAATATTTGGACATATAGTATATATATATATATGAACAGTATGGGCCAGGGAGTGAGCATTAACCTCTACATACAACAAAAAAATCATTTTCTTTATAAAAAGGTCAGATATAGATCCTTTAAAAGCAGACCTTTCATTTCTCCTATTCATGGTGGCTCTCATGCAACTCTGTCTTATTATAACCTTTATCCTCCAGTCCCAGAGGGCCAGAGCACTGCAGTTTAGTGTGTCTTTTCAGCCAACAGGCTTCCAGTCCACTTCTCGGAGCCGCCAGCTCAGCTAATAATTGTGTAACAGTGCTGATCTATAGTGTGACAGATCCAGAGATTATATCTCACCTATAACCCAAGAAATGATGAGCATTTCCATCCAAGTGAAAGGGGTGGTTTTCATCCGGAACAGCTGGGCAGGGTGGTCATGGACGGTCATGTTTGGAAGGAGAGTCGTCCCCTCGAACCGGTCAGCAGCGTTCATCACCAGCAGGCCCAAAAAGATGGTAAACGAAGCTGCATGGGCCACAAATTTGAGGAAGGGCCCGCGGATGATCTTCCCTAACTGTAAAGCAGATAGTACAGATATTAAAGTCATTCACACAGGATCAAAGATGATGATCTGATGATCGAAACATTAAAATATTATTCAGTGATACTTCATCTCACATAGTTAATCCTGCTTTCCTGTTCCACTGACTAGAAATTCTTCTTCTCATTCAAACTAAAAACTTACACTAAGCTTAAAGGGGCCATATCTTATTCTTCATAAGGGTCTCTTTTAATGTCTGTGTGAGTTTATGCCTGAAACTGCGTAGTTTATTTCCACCCAGCCATGTTCCAACCTCTCTTTCTCCCATAGAAAGAAACAGCTGGGTTTTTTTTACAGTGCCTTTACAGCAAATGTATGTAAATTACCTTTGTTCTTATTGGCTGCCCTGTACTGTGCCTCATTCAAAGAGCAGTCCGGGCTGAAACTCTCCTTGTAACTTCAGGCTTGAATAAGCGGAACTAAATTGTTGGATGTATGTAAATTATAATAATTTAAAATTAATTTAATTTGTTTTATTATAATAAAATATCCTTTAAAGACCCTTTAATCCAAAATCTAATCCTAACCCTCCTTAATCCTTAACACCAGTCCTAGTTCTACACTCCTAAAAACAAAGGTGCTGCAATGGGTTCTTTGAGCAATGCCACAGAAGAACCACTCACCTAACCATTACATCTCTATTACACACACTATAAGTCCAAATGTTTGTGGACACCTCTTCTAATGAATGCATTCAGCTACTTTTAGTTGCAGATGTGCAAATGTACACACACACAGAGCTTAGGACTCTCTGGAGCAGATCAACACCATGACCCTATTGGCACCATGCTGCCTAATAATGCCAGGCGTGGGCTAGTAGAGGGGTATAAAGCCCCCCAGCATTGAGCTGTGGAGCAGTGGAAGAGCTGTGTTCTCTGGAATGATGGTGATGGGGAGGAGCTGGGGAGTTGGGGATGATGAGGTGGAGTGGCGATGATTATCTTACGCTATTGTCACTGAATGCAATCAAATCCTCACAGCAATTCTCCTCCAAAATCTAGTAGAAATCCTTCTAGACAGTTACTCCAACAAAAGCAGGATAAACTCTTTTAATATCCTTGATTTTAGCAGAAACGATGAATCAGCGGGTGTCCCAATACTTTGGTCCATATAATGTAGTTCTTATATTATATATATATAAACACTATCCAAAAGTGGCACTTTTATTTTTAATTATAGAGTGTACCCCGCGATTATGCAGAGCAACATACAGTTGAATTATGATACACGGGTAGAAATAAGGATTCTTACTGGTGTAGGCGTTGTTACCCACTACACCACACAACTAAGATCACTCAATTGAGAATATGCAGATCGCCTGACTATCCAAATGCCCACTTGTTATTGCCACCAGTAGTAAACACATGCACATGCAACACATGATTTTAATGTTATAATGTTATTATGATTTTAATAATTGTATATTAATAATTTATCTATCCCTTAATTGAAAGATCACTGAAATAAGCTGAACAGTTCTGTACATGCAAAATATGGATTTTTAATATTTGATCTATAGCACTTTACTAGTATATATATATATATATATATATATATATATATATATATGTACTGTACTAGATCTTTGCAGGAGGTACAAAATCCTAACTATATATGGCATTAGGGTAAATCTCCCGATTTGGGCACCGGAGGAAGAGAAGGTGAAATTCTTAAACCTGAAAGACAGCATGTCCTTATATAGACCTGTCCAGGCTACCACAGGCCCAGGCTAGCACAGACTGACCTTGCTTGAGGGTGCTATCCAGTAGAGCAGGGCTAAGATGGGCAGTCCAACGGCCACCCCGAACACCACTAACAACTTCACGGCTGTAGTCTGTTGCCGGAGCCCAGACAGATTTTCATACCAAATGGAGAGAAGCTGCTGCTGGCAGTTTGGATGGGCTACAAACTGTGTGGGAGACGTTGGAACACACACGGATTCGTCAGAGAAGGAGTTTATTCAGTACAGTGCATGGAAAATGTCAACACTGTTGGAGCTGTTGCTTAATTTTCCAACATAAACTGAAAGAACACATTCATAAAGAAATAAAACAAGGTGTCTAAGCACCTCCATAATAATAACTGCATTATTACCATGGCACCTGACTTGCCTTACCTTCTTAAGCTCGTATTTGATGGCCAGTTTTAAGCGAATGAGGCTTGGTCGGCCTGTTGAGGCAAAGTTGTCGTTTAATTCTGCGTCTCCGTTCAGGATGGCCTCCACCTCTTCTGTGTTCCTGCACAAGTCCAGAAGTCCCACCACAAAGTCCTTGCATTGCATAGAGAGCTTCTTATAATCATTCTGTAAACGAAAAGAAAGAGTGTTTATGTAAATACAATGCAATGGCTATACAGAACTTCCCCCAATTTTTTAAATGAAGAAGTTCATATAATTAAAGTTACCAGTTCATGCAGACCATCAATCGACAAGGTCACGCCTTCTTTAAAGTCACAACAACCAACACAATTAAATAACGCCATCTATTCAGCCTACCTCAGTTTAGCCCCGCCCATTCATACTGCAGCTCTCAGGAGCGTTTCAGCTCTGACTGCTTTTTGAATGAGGCCAGCCAAACACAACAGAGTTCATACATACACCAATCAGCCATAACATTAGCACCAGGTGACAGGTGAAGTGACAGCCATCAATGATCTTCATCTACAGGGGCTTCATCTGTCAAGAGATGGGTCTACATATTAGGCAGTAAGTGAACATCTGAGACAAGAATCTGAGACACTGACAAGAACCAAACTGTGATGTTCTAGACGACTGAGACTTGGGGGCCCATGACCCCATCACTGGTTCACCGGTTGTCCTTTCTTGGAGCACTTTTGTTAGGTACTGACCACTGCATACCAGCACTGAAGAACCCGTTCAGAACTGAGTGGAGGCTAATGCTAATGCTAATACACACAGCACATTCACCCACTATAAACCAGTTAATACACACCGGCAGACCAACAACCACAGATACCAGTCCAGAGTGTGTACCACTACACACACACACACACACACACACAGGAAGTGATTAGACTGCAGTGTTGTAAAGGAGCTGGGAGCTGATTGGTCAGGGAGGAGATCAGACTGGATTATCAGATATTAAACACAATAAAACATCATTTTAAGAAAAGTCTGACTAAACTAAATCAGTCAGTCCAGAATGTCTGATTATAGAAACTGATATTAATAACAAATGAGCCGATTAATCAGCAGCTCGTCTGATCTAAACTGTGGGGCTGGATTATTTATACACACACAGAGATCAGATCGGATCAGATCGATATCGACTGATACTCAGCATTAGGAGACTTGGATCGGATTGGGGGATCTGAGAGAATCTGGTTGATCTGATTCTGCTGCAGAAGAATCGACAGGAGCTGAATTTCAGATTTCAGATATTCAGTCCAACCCTTTGATTCAATAAATTAAAATATAATAGTTTGGCACATAAATCATGCTGCAAATAGATACTGTCTGAGTATCAGACACCTCATCGCAAAAGGCATCTACCTAAACAGTCATAGCATGTCACCTGAAAGTATTAACTCACCTGCCAGAGGCAAAGCTATGTTTATGAAAAGGATTTGTCCCCCATCATAATTCAACAGCATGGGATCTGAATCCCCTGCAATGTGATTATCCGCATGGCACCTCAAACTGATAACCTCTGAGAATTCAGCATGGCAAAAAGCCTCTTACCATCTGTTTATGAAAGAAGCTGCACTCCAGAACTGAAACTCTATGCAAATATATGCGTTCAGAGTTGGAAGCTGTACCACCCACATTTGGTCAAAGGCTAGACTTTATACTGGGCAAGGCTGCGTCCACCCACCTCACTTCACACTGCTCGCAACCAACTACTTGCGTTACCTGCACAGCTTCAGCGCGTTTGGCTGCATTACCACTGACTGCTCTCCACAGCAGCAGCAGCAGCAACCACATCTGTCTTCAGGGATAATTCATTCAGGTTTGAACACATTATCCGAAGCATCACAGGCTCACACTTCTAGACGCTCTTCTGTTGCGCCACAAAGCCGAGGAAAACACAGATCACTAGGTATCTTAGTGCAGGCTAGAAAAAGTAAGTGAAGCCTTGGATTTAATAACCTGTAGATCCCCATTTAGAAGCAACCACCTCCACCAAACACTGTAACATTTGCACAATGTTGAGGAGGAGTTTCAGACCCTTCCTCCCTGCAAATGATTGCAGAGTGGTCTTTAGGTCTTTCAGGATTGCCCATCATGCTCTTCAGGTGATCTTAACAGGACGAGCACTCCAAGGGAGTGTAGCTACAGTGCTGAATCTTCTCCAATTTGTTGACAAATTGATGCACACCCAGGTCTTTAGCAATGCTTTTGTAGCCTCCAAAAAGCTCAGGTCCTCTGAGAGTTGTTGGTCTCAAGACCAATTGCATGGTTCACACTAAGCAATCTTTCTTGAGAAGAACAGGCTGGTCAGTAACAAATCCACAGGTGTTTCTGGGGCTGCCACTTAGAACAACGGGTTGATCACCTAGTCTAGTTCTCAACATCAGTAATGCCGAGTTCACACCATACGATATTATCCCTGATCTTCCGCTCGCTGACAGGTTTTGGAAGTCAATGAGAAAAACATCAGGTAAATCGGTGATCGCTCAGGGCTCAGAAATCATCTCTAGCTCGCTGTAGATCTAGCAAGGTAAATATCTGGACCTGTCAGCGAGTCGAAATCCTGTATCACGACCAGGTCATGACTGACAGTGAGGGTGGTGTTGCGCTCTAGCCAATGAGAACGCAGGCAGAAAGGAAAGCTGAGGAAGAAGCTAAAGGACTCCCTAAATCCTATCTATTTCTATCTATCTATAAATCTCCTAATCTATTTCTCAACCGCCACCAATGCAGCCATACAAATGCACTCAGATGCCAATGCCGGCCAGTACTGCAGTGCAGTGGGCCATCTACCCACACTGGACAGAGCAAGGCCAATTGTGCTCCCTCTGGGCCTGGTTGCTGATGGCTAGCAGCATGACTGGGATTCGAACCAGCGATCCTCTGGACATAGTGACAGCGCCTTCTTCCGCTGGACCATTCGGGCCCCATATTAGGCAAATACATGACAAACAGGTCATGCTTTTACACAGGCTGCTTTATACAAAAGGAAAAATTGCACAGTTCTAATTATCCATAACATATTTGATGACATCTGACGGTATTTGGCCAATATCCTTTATTTGCAGCCCTTGCTGAAACATCAGACATTACAATAACTTGTACTTAATGGCTGTTTTGGCTGGAAATTAAATACATATATCAATGACAGTTGGCATCTGACTTTTGCACCATACTTAAGGTGTTTTGATGCAGTGCTCAATAAGTATACAAAGTCCAGAAGTAAATACAAAAGTAGCCTCATCCATTCACGCCAGTGTAGCAAAAAAATCAATAGCTCATCACTGGTGGTCCCTTTTTTATTGATTGACAGGGTGGTAGGTGGCTGATAAATTGCATAGCAACAGATGGGGTACAGTCAGTAACTGTACACCTACAAAGTGCACCGATACTATATGGACAAAAGTATTGGGACACCTATTCTTTTTCATGGTTTCTTCTGAAACCAAGGGTATTAAAAAATAATCTATCCTGCTTTTGTTGGAGTAACTGCCTCTACTGTGCAAGGAAGAAGGCTTCTACTAGATTTTGAAGCATTGCTGTGAGGATTTGATTGCGACATTCAGGATTTTTGGATGATGATCATCACCTCACCTCATCCCAACCTCCCAACTCATCCCAAAAGTATTGAATGGGATTCAGCACCATCATTCCAGAGAGCACAGTTCTTCCGCTGCTCCACAGCTCAATGCTGGGGGGCTTTATACCCCTCTACTAGCCCACGTCTGGCATTAGGCAGTTAGGTTGATGTTGTTTCTCTGCTTCAGAGAGTCCTATTCTATTGGCAGGACGTCTCTACAGGGACTAAACAAGCTGTGTGACATCTGTGTCAGTAGCTGAATGCATTTATTAGATAGGGTGTCCACAAACATTTGGACATAGAGTCCAAAGCCTCCTATTAGATTCCCTTACCTTAAATTCTTTCTCTATATTGGCCAGGACAGCCAGCTCATTGCTTAGCTCCAGGGCAGTCAACACAGGGTCTTCACTGGACAGCGACAGGTAGGCTGGGCTGGCCAGTCCTTTGTAGGCATTGATGCGGGAACGGGAGTGGCTGAAGGAGTCATGCCTCTGGTGGTAGATGCAGGTGTTACATTTGCAGAAGTAGTCATGGGGCCGCTCAATTCGAGCGCCCCTCCGTAACAGGATGTGTACGATCTCATACTCGTGGCAGTGGGAGGCCAGGATGATGGGTGTAATGTCATGGGAGAACCGCGTGCCATCCTCATCGTAGGCAAAGAAGTCGTCACTTGTTTCAGATTGGAGGGGGCTGTTGGTCAGCTTGGAAGTGTCAGCGAAAGCCTGGTGCGCCAATATGGCTTCCACTATCCGGATGTAGCCTTTGCTGATGGCCAGAAGCAGAGCGTCCCCTATCCTGGCCAGGTTCTCCTTCTTCAGCAAGAGCTCCGTGACCTCCAAGTGCTCATTGGCAACCGCCAGCTGCAAAGCATTCTGGCCCATGTAGTCCACGCAGTTGACATTGAGTTCGGGCAGTTCCTCCAGCATCCTACGGACAACGGGGATGTTCCCGTACTCGGCCGCCTCGAGGAAGCGCTCTTCGGTAACCGACAAGCTGTTGCAACGGGCGCTGAACATGTAGGCCGGCCCCCGCATGGCCAGGCGGCGGCTCTTGGCCAATGCCTGCCTTTGCATAACTCGTCTGTCAGCATTGCCCCTCCTATTAGGACAGAGGAAAAAAAAGAAAAGCCAATGGATCAGTTACAGAAAGGTCACATTGTTTTAATCAAAGCCGTTGTCACTTTGACAGAGCAGAAGAATGACTGCAATAACTTCCTAGGCCTCTAAAGTTCAACTGCCTCTGAAACGTCTTAATTTCCTTGGGAAAGACATTTAAAAACGAATGTACACACTTTTACACCCTTCAGCTCACATTTAGTGAACAAGCCAAGACATTTGGTGTTGGCTATTTTCCGGTTTAATGCACTTGTTAATAGAAAGCAGATGTCTGAAAAGTGTAATGTCTACAAACAGGCTGCCTGATGTCTTGTTTTACGATAGCTTTAATTAGGTTTTGACCAAAAAACACACTTTTAAACCCATTCATGGTGGAGGGGGACATGCAGGGTCCTGTCAAATGTCCAAGTGGACACCCCTTCTAATGAATAGATCCAGCTACTTTATGCTACACCCATTGCTGAAACTGATGTGCACATACACACACACACACACACACACACACACACTCACAGCTTGTCTAGAGATATTGTCCAGAAGTCCCCAGACAATAAAGGCAGTGGTGGAGCTCAGCAGTTAGAGCTCCAGGTTATTGATGAGAGCTGTGGGCTGTGGGTTCAATATCTGGGCCCTTAATCCCCCACTGCACGGCTGCTCATTGGCGTGTATGTGTGTGTTCACCAAGCCAGGGCCAAATTCCATCCATAGTGGCCAACACACAAAGTACCTGACAAAGTACTTCCAATAGATTAGGACTCTCTGAAGCAGACCAACATGAACCTTTTGGCACCATGCTTAATGTCAGGCAGTGGAACTGTCAACTGTCGCTGAATGCAATCAAATTCTCACAGCAATGCTCAGTAAAGCCTTTTCTTCTCTGGAGAGTAGAGACAGTAACTCCAACACAAACAGAATCAGCTCTTTTTAATAAACTCGTTTTCAGACGGAACAATGACTGACTGAATGGTGTCCCAATACTTTTGTCATATAGTTATGTCATATTATTATTGTCAGTATAGTCACGTACTTTATCAAATCTCAAAAATAGGTTCACTGATGACTCTCCATCCAGCACCACTGTAAACCATAACAAACACATGACTGTTTTTTTTTTATCTCAGCCAACAGATGAAAACTTTCCTTTAAAGGAGCTCCGCATAGGGGTAGTGTACAACCTTTTTATCAATGACACCCACATCCAAGCTAAATATTTAGGACTGCACACCTTAACTGTCAAACACTGGCTTCAAACCTTCACATGAGGTCATCTGAAATGGCTAATAAGGGTGTCTGTATGATACACTGCTGTCTAAAAACATGGATGCACCTTTAAGTCTGAATTATGCCATTTTTATCAACAGTAAATCCAATGAATTTACAGCTCTGGAAAAATTTAGGAGACCACTTACTTTTTTTTCTTAAATTAGCATCTCTACGTGTTCAGCAGACGTTTTATTCCAGGTATTTTATCAAGCAAACCTGAGTTAGCTGAATTTACAGACTATGAATGGCATAAAGTCCCAACAGCAATGTGAAAGATGCAAAACCAGGAGCTTTTCTATTGGTCGATTCGTCATGAGAGTTGGACACAATGTAAAAAACAACTCAATTCAATTTAAAATGAAGATACGAGGTTTTTGCGTGACATCGGCAGTGTATTATCAATATGTTATCAATCAGTTGGCTTGATTTTGCGTGCCAGCAGTGGTATATTCTTCAATTTTGGCGCATTTTAAAAGTATAAAAGCAGTTAGAGCTGCTGAAGTCGCCCAACAGCAACGTGAAAGACTAGTGGAGAGCCGGCCGACACATGAGAGCTGTGATTGGCCGTCGAGGTTATTATTTCAGCATAGTGATTTCTGAATGCTCTCAGAGTTCAGATATTAGCACTGTGTTTAAATCTGAATAATAACTTCTTTACATCATAATTATTATCATCATTTCTCTGCATTATTATTTGAGCAGTTGAGCAATTGTCATTTCTTCAAATAAATAAATGCTCTAAATTTATTGAAAAATAATATTTTTTATTTTATTAAACCCTGGTAAGTCAGATCCAGATGTGCATGGGTGTAAAGGCAGCTCTAATTGTCAAATAACATTTTGATTAATACAAACAAAACAGACAGAAAATGAAACTCGAGATTTAAAGTTCAGGTGAAGTCATTATTACAAATTTCTCCTATGGTATTACCTTCTGTTCATTACGAATCATTACGATTTAAAATTAGCTGATGAACTGATCTAGAATAAACTGATGAACTGATCTAGAATTAGATGATGAACTGATCTAGAACACGATGATGAACTGATCTAGAATAAACTGATGAACTGATCTAGAATAAACTGATGAACTGATCCAGAATAAGATGATGAACTGACTGAGAATTAGCTAATGAACTACTCTAGAATTAGTCAATGAACTGATCTAGAATAAGATGATGAACTGACTGAGAATTAGCTAATGAACTGATCTAGAATTAGCTGATGAACTGATTTAGAATTAGCTGATGAACTGATCTACAATTAGCTAATGAACTGATCTACAATTAGATGATGAACTGATCTACAATTAGCTAATGAACTGATCTAGAATAAGATGAGTAACTGATCTAGAGTTAGCTGATTAACTGATCTAGAATTAATTTTTATTTTATTTAATTGCAAATAAATAAATGCGCTAAATAGTAATATTTATTTTTGGAGTTTAGAGGAAATGTTGTCCATGGTTTATGAAATACAATGCAAATATTAATTTCCCTAAAACACCCTGTGTATAAATAGCAAAACCTGAGAAACTCAGAATGTAGGGTGGTCTCTTCATTGTTTCCAGAGCTGGTTATAAAAGGACACTAAACCAAAGCCTAGCTGATGAGAGGGGGCATGGTTTCTCTGAGCGGAGTCTGGCGTATTGGCAGTACTTTATTAATACACTCTGTCCCTATGAAACAAAAAGTAAAAATACTGAGGTAACAGCCACGCTGCCGGGAGGTGCAGATGTTCTCTAATAACTGCTTCCCTGCTGGTTGATGGCATGCACACTTTAGAAGGCAGCATGGTGAAGGGCAGTGAGTCAGAGAGCGCAGATTTCGGAGGCTGATGGCGCAGAAGGGAAATGCTCCAGCTGGTTGAGTCACTGCTAATAACCTGCCCTGTGTCCAATTACCCACCAGCATTCTGGGTCCAAGTGAGGCCATGTAGGCTGGTCTGCTCATCGCTGTGACATAAGTGCTGCTTCTCTTTGTGTGTGGCATTCTCAGCGGGTGTTCGGTCTTCAGGCTTCGGGTTCACTTTCAGTGGAAGTCAATGCAAAACCAATTGCATCTTGGAGCTTTTCTATTGGTCGATTCGTCTTGAAAGTTGGACACAATGTAAAAAACAACTAAATTCAATTCAAAACGAAGGTACAAGGTTTTTGCATAACATCGGCAGTATATCATCAATGTTATCAGTTAGTCGGCTTGATTTTGCGTGCCAGCCATAGTATATTCTTCAATTGTGGCGCATTTTAGAGCTCCTTATCGAGGTCATCAATCACTGACAACAAATCGCATGATCAATTAGTTGGCTTGGCTGAAAATATAGATGGCGGAGATGCCCTGAAAATCTGGAAAAGCTTCACTCTACGTTTTTTAAAAAGCTCTGTTGTACGATATTTAAAAGAGAGTGTACGACTGACCCTCAGTAAAGTGAATAACTGCTGTTAGGCTGTAGTAAAGGGTTAAATATGGCGGGCTGAGGCTGACGTTTCAGCTGTTTTAGCCATTCAGAGCCGGGGTAGAACCAAAGAAAGGGGTGTGGTTCACTGCTGGGGGGCTCTACACCCCTCTAGCCCATTCATGGGGTTAGGCAGCATGGTACCAATAGGTCCCAGAGAGTCCTATTCTACTGGCAGTCCTTCTCTACACTAGACAAGCTCTGTGTGTGTGTGTGTGTGTGTGTGTGTGCATTCAGCTATGTCTGAATGAGAGATGGGTTATTTGCAGCATACAGAGTAACAAATCCCTGTTAGAAGGACATGTGGCTCAGTCGTCACCTTCGAATGACTTCATTAGGTTTGACATGGCGAGGCGGTACTACTGCTTCCATCCAGAAGGCGACCGTAAAGCTGTGATTGATAGGTCCTCCCACACACACACACACACACACACACACACACACACACACACACACACACACACACATGCTGTCCTCTGTGTTAATGAAAACCATTCCAGACAGCTTCTCCAAACACTAAATCACAGTTCACAGAACCCTGTGAGATTACAGCTCTCTTGCACAGTGATTATGGCTCGTGAATGCGGTGAAGGTGGTGGATGAAGTCCGTTTACGCTGGATTTTGTCTGATAAACTGATAAATTCCTTATATTTTACATATTTCAGAGAAGGAGTGCCAAATACATACGCCTCTTTTCCACTGTAGGCTTCATTATTACATTATTACAATAATTATTCAACTAAAAACTACATTATAATAATGATCATATTGTTATTTTAATGGTTTTGTGTCTTATGGTCCTGTTTAGGTGTATCAAGTGTATCAATAAGATTAGAAAAAAAGGTTCTGGCCATTACTGTGTTCTTAGTCACAAAGCAGTTCAGTGGGATGGCTCAGTGATGAAGCTACTGGCTGATACACTGTGTTTGTGCTGCCTTTTGTTTTTATAAGACAAAAGAACAATAAAACCAAAAAAAACAGATTCACTGACATGGTCAGCAAATGAGTGAAAGCAGTGCCATTCATCATGCCATAAATGTCACACCATCTGTCCAACAGCTGCTGGATGTTAGACGGTGGGATTTGCATTAGAGATGCACCAACTACAATTTTCTTAGCTGACTCCAATTTCTATTTTTTATAGATATGACTGGCCGAGTTTCTGTCTTTCTAAGAATTATAAATGACAGCATTTGTAATATGTTTTGTTATTTTTTGTATTAATATATATGTATATACATACATTATATGTCCAAACGTTTGTGGACACCCCTTCTAACGAATGCATTTAGCTAATTTAAGCTGCCATAGACGTGCCAATGCACCCACACACACACACACACACACACACACACACACACACACACACAGCTTATGTAGTGCCGTTAGAGAAGTACTGCCATGCCCTAATGCCAGGCATGAGCTAGAGTGGTATAATGCCCCCAGCATTTTTTTTATTAATGGTATAATATATATAGATAGATAGATATTGTAGATTAAGCACAGAAGCTTTTGAAGCTTGGAAAGCCTGTGCCACAGATCACAAGAACAGTGATGTGGTGGTTAAAGCCCACTTGCTTTGTATTTTGTACAATAAAGTAGGAAAAAGCACATTCTTCATAAAAGAAAATAAATACATACAAATACATATATATATATATATATATAAATATGTATAAGTTGAATCAATGGCTGAGGCTACTGCTCTTTCCTAAATACACCCACAATTCAACCAAACACCCTGACCAGAGTTTTCCCTCCATCCAGTTCAACCATGTTCAACTCCAGCTTACAATGTCCATAGCCCCCCCCCCCCATTGTGCAATTAAGGGTCAATTTTCAATAATCTGTAAGTAATATTGTTATTGTTTTTTAATTCTATTATTTATATTGTGTATATATTGGTAATTTATCTACGTTTTTGTATCGTAGAGTCTTGCTATCCCTTTTCTGCTGACACTGAGAATCTTATTATCTTATCTAATCTTAAAACTCTGCCCATCATGTGTCATTATAACGGAGCGACCAATAGTACGAGAGTTAAACTGAACAGGAGTGAGCGCAGGGCTGAACGGTGGGACAGATTTACTCATGTTTGTGATCAGAAAATGCTAAACCTGCTTGTTTCAGAAGAAACAATGAACGAGCAGGTGTCCCATTACTTCCGTCCATATAGAACATGCTTACACCTGGCATTAGCAGGCTTTTTGGTGATCGGATCACGCTTGGATTTCACTTGTCCAGATAAAAAAGCCAGGTGTACACACCTCCATGTTAAGGGCAGGTGTGAACAGGCCCACAGTGCATCACAGACACTGGATGTCAATCCAAGATCAACCAGCGCAGCTCAACAGCTGCGTTTGGGTCTTGCTGCGCTCTGAATGTTGGCGGTAAATGAATTTGGACCATCCCTGGAGGTTCTTACCACAGTAACTCGGTTAAGAATCACCAGCCAGGCACCAGCCGCTTCCATTACTCAGCTGCATTAGCCTTGTAGCTCCAGGGCAAAGCTTAGGAAACCAAGTTAACCTTCAAACACGAGGTGAAGAGAACAGTGAATGGAAACGTAGGCCCGCTTCGTCCAGCGAGGACCGCTTGGTGTCAGAGGTGTAGTAGTGCTGACCAATCAACCAATCAATTTCTGAGGAAGGCTGACGATCGCTCAGCGCTCTGAGAATGCCCTAAAATGTCCAAAAGTTTGTGGACACCCCTTATAAGGAATGCATTCAGCTACTTTAAGCTGCCATAGACATGCAATGCACCCCCACAGCTTGTGTAGGGCCGGTAGAGAAGTACTGCCATGCCCTAACGCCAGCCATGGGCTAGAGTGGTATAATGGCCCCAGCATTGAGCTGTGGAGCAGTAAAACTGAGGGATGAGCTGAGGAGTCGGGCGCTCTTGTCGCTTATTGCAATCAAATCCTCACAGCAATGCTCCTCCAAAATCTAACAGAAAGCTGTCCCACTGCCTTCTGAGATTACAGTGGTGTGCTTTGCAACCAATGGCTGAAGACTACGTCGCCTTTCAGCCTTTTATATCCTCTTACTGTCCCCAGAAACACCGTTTATGTCCGTGCTCCTGCGTGGAAGCACAGAAAGGGGATGTTCTTGCCAGCAGATTACTACAAAAGGAGAAGTGAGTCACAGGTGGACTATTCAGACACACACTTGCCTGCTAAAGACGCTACAATTCATGCTATTGATCGCCCTGCAGCCGGCTAACGAAGCAATATGGTCTGGGTTAATGCCCACGAATTGGTTTTCATTTTTGCTGCAGTAAAAGTCAGCTTTATGCCTTTATGTGTAAAGGAGGTGTGCGACTTTCCAGACAGTTGATGATGCATATCTGGCCGGTGTTACGTAATCAAAGTCATTATAAATTTACTAAACACACCAGCATTTTTTCATTTTCATTATTTCATTATTTTAATGATCTGAACAGGCGTAACTGCTAAAAACTTCTCATCACTGGAGAAGAAACACTAAGAGGTTATAAGGAAACCAATCCAGTAACCTGCAAAAAACAATGACCATACAAGACGGTCATTTCCACAACATTAGCATCTACAGTGGCTTCATCTGTCGAGGGGTGGATCTACATATTAGGCAGCGAGTGAAGAACGCTCAGTTCTTGAAGGTGATGAAGGTGATGAAGGAGGTAAAAATGGACAAGTGTAAGAATCTGAGACACTCTGACAAGAACCAAACTGTGATGTTCTGGACAATGACTGGGTCAGAACATCTCCAGAACATCAGGCAGGTCTTGTGGGATGTTCCCTCCCGGTATGCAGTGCAAAAGACAGGATGACCAGTGAACCGACGACAGGGTCATGAGCACCTAAGGCTTATTGATGCTCATGGAGGTCCCACCAACCTCACAACTCACAGAACTTACCCTCTGGAGACCCTGCGTCCTCATATGGGGACATTACATGTCTGCTATCTACAAACCTGCACCGTGATACATTTTTTTTAACTTTTTCCCTTTGGCCTCATTTCAGGACTAAGCTCGGTTTTTATACTGGTTAGGTCCTACGAATCCCAAATAGGAGAAATTAAAAATGCACACCAAGCAAAAATCCAGGTCTCATGGGGTTAAAGGATCTGCTGCTAACGTTAACGTCTTGGTGGCAGATATGACAGCAGGACGCCTTGAGAGGTCTTGCGGAGGTCAGATCTGTTGTGGCGGCACAAGGGGGGATGTACCCAATGTAAGGCAGATCAGATTTGATTAATCTGTGTATTCACAATTCACAGATCTCTTTTTAAATGTTAAACACATTATTTATTTTACATATAACCTTTATTCTCTATCAGAGAGTATGACTGAAATGTCTGGTCAAGTCAAGCCAGATATACTTTTGGTCATCTTCTCAGCAGCCTTGGGCCAGAAACGGACTAATTACTGATTTAATCATGATCATTTAAATAAGAGCAGATATTGCAAACAAAGCGTGGCCTTTGTAGAAACCATTCAAATCTGATTTAAAAGTGCATACCGCAATTTCATGATTGTATGTATTTACAGAACTGTGTCCACTAAGCCTGTCAGACACAGGAACAGTTTACACCCTCAGGCCATCACCATCCTCAACAGCTGATCACCATCATCAGCTACAGGCCACAGATCTTACTGATAAACTCTTACTATCACTCTTATCCTACAGTTACTGCATTACTGCACCATTACTCATCTCACACACGTCTAGACTGCTGTATTTACACAATATTTAATCTGTACAGAGCTGCATACTGCTGTTCTGTGAATAACACTGTAAAGCACACTGTATAGAAATGTCCTGGTGTAGTCTGTGTATACTGTGTTTACTACTGTTCCCTGTACGCTGTGTATTGTCTGTAAATTATATATAGCTGTATATTGTTAATACTAGAGAGATGAACATACTTGGCAAATAAACCTGATTTTAATCTGATTTATAATGACTATGTGCTCAAATTAACTTTAGATTTAATAACTACACACATACATATGTTAAACACCACTTAAGAAGATTTGTGAAAATTGTGGCCAGAAAAAAAGGTAACAACTGGCTGGCCAGTCTGTTTTTTTGTTTTTTTACTGCTGGATGTAAACAGTGTTGAATGCCATGCAGCCATTATTAAAAATGACCATACAAGTCTCATCAAAGCCCAGCTGGTAACTTACTGTTAATTATATTAGAGAAATACAGGCTACAGTGGGTCAAGTGGCTTGTCCGGTTATTTACAAACAGGGCACGAGGTGATAAGAACAGACAAATGAAGGATGAAGGAAAATGGTGAACTCACCGCAGGTAATACCCCTGGTAGACTGAGTTTCCCTCCTCGCACTCGGTGTTCATTCGTAGACAGTCTTCATCCACACTGCTGGTCGGGAGAGAAGTTTCTGAAGGGCAGCGGCCGGTGAGGAACACCGGTCTCCTCATGACTTGGAAAGCGCGTCCACAGGCAGATCCACCAGCCTGTGGATTTCTTTCCCCACCCGTATTCCGCCAAATCCCACCTCATCTGCACGGATTGGCTTGTAGTATCCCACTCTTGCACCGGGACTGGCTGGGGGTTCATATTGATCATAAATCCACCAATGATAAGAATGAACTACTGGTCAATCACGTAACGGAGGAGGTGGGGTTTAGTCGGAATACGGGTGGGGAAAGAAATGACGCTGGAAGTCTTGCTATAGTAAAGCTCGGACCTCACTGTAGCATCCCAGGTGACCTTCTGCAGGTATTCACTGTTACCTTTTTTTTTTTTTAACTTTTACATCATTTTGTTTCGATATTAAATTAGAAAATAATATAAATAAAATAAATAATTCGAATTATTTATTGGAAATTACTCACACACTAATAACAGGCTCATCCCTGATTGTTTTAATGGGGAGGGATTGGGAAAGCAATCATGTATGTAGGCTTTTAACATTGATGGATTAATAAATCCAGTATCGTGAGCATGAACTCCACAGCCCCTCCTCACACACACACACACACACACACACTCACACACACACAGCTTACCCGCACATATTGAACACTAACAGTTCCCAAAGCCAATCTGGGGGTCTCTTGCTCTTGTGCAACACACCTGGCCTGACCCACCACAGGAGATTTTAATTAATTAGTTAACGAGGTGAATAAGGCAGGAAAGCACATTACAGTAATTAAGTGTCAGCAGTTAATTTACAGTATGGATGCTGTAATTCATCCAGATATGCTCATTACAGCACCTTTACCTTTACCTTTATAGCTGTTTTTTACATTTACAGACGTGACTGGGAGTGACTTTAGAGTAAAGTAGAGTTTATTTTATTTATGCTGGTCATTAAAACTGCAAGGCTGCCAATAACCCTACATGCATGTATATATATATATGTGTGTGTGTGTGTGTGTGTGTGTGTGTGTGTGTGTAAATGAGATGAAGATGGAATGAGATGAAGAAAATAGAAAAAAAATAATCAACAAAAACTACAAAACTGCAAGGAATGCTGGGAAGCTCCGCCCCTCCCCCATTGTTTTGTTCAGACTACCTTTGCAGCTATGGCATTTAGCTGAGGCTCTTATACAGATGGACTTACAAGGTTTCTCATATTACAGAGGTTGGCCAATGTAGTTTTAGAAGCCTGGCCCTGAGGAGCCCTACCTCTTATCCCCAGCCACTTTCCCAGTATAACTTGGTGTTTTTTATTTACTATATAATATATGATATATTAACATATGGTTATGATATATAACCAATTTGGTGCTTCCAATTAACCCACCATTGATAACACCCCAAACCCCCCCCCCCCCCCAGCACTAGCAATGCTCCCAACGG